>NC_056716.1:20518373-20558373 GCF_018831695.1 Puntigrus tetrazona
CGTCTCCCTTCGCTTTTTTCTGCGCAGCAGGAGGGTCAATTTTGCATCGGCGTGTACGGTGACGCTGTTTGATGAATCAACCCTGAATTCGTAGGAATAGAGGAGATTTACAGGAGATTAACATTGTAGTAACCTGTGTGTCAACGAATCCTTTACCGTGATTTTATACCATTAACCTCAATGCCGTAATCCTCACCACAATGTTCTTGCCAGATAATCACGACCTTATTTGTGAAGTTGAAAATGCTACCTGTCTGGTCCAAACACGTTTTATGTCATTAATATATAATGTTAAGCATGCAACGTGCAACTCTATACCTCTCTTGTAGAGGATATTGGTCTGATAGATTGAGTCTAGAGCAATGTGTTAGCCAGAAAAACCCTGCGGGTTACATGCTTTTTAATGAACTTGCAGTTTTGTACCATACTGGCATCTTTGCCTCAAGACAAAAAATGATTTAATGTAGAACCAAGATAATTATTTCCATCTGAGCATGTGTTTGTGACTCCTGTTTCTATGGAGACAGTTTTGCTTATGCATGTCTAAGGAATTGATGTTGGATTTGCTGCTTTTTGACATCTTTGGAGTCCTTGATCACTGAGCTTGATGTGTGTGTGTGTGTGTGTGTGTGTGTTTGAATCACAGAATGAGCTACGACCAGCATATGAGGATTTTCTCCTTAAGAAACAAGAGAAGAAGGCAAAGAATAAGAAGAAGGAAGAGGTAAACTGCAGCATTATGTGCAAATCTGTAATGACTTTCCATAATATTTTCAGTTGTTTTTGATTACTGAATAATTACTTTTAAATAAAAATAGTAATTTTATAAAGACAGTACTCACAAAGAGTAATAAAAATATATTTATTCTAAAAAGTAAAATGTATCATTTATAAACAATTTCAAAACTGTATACAACTAAAAAAAAATTATATATAAATATATATATATATATATATATATATATATATATATATATATATATATATATATATATATATATATATTCACTATGACTAAGCTTTATATGGTGTATTTTTATAATTTAATAATTTTTATCATTTCTATGACTTTCCCAAACCTGGAAATCACAATTCCTGATATCATGCAAATATCATATCTTTCAAAAAACATTCAAATATAAAATATTACTGAACAAGAATGCAGACTATTTAACAAAACAATAAAACAATGTTTTGTTTTTTTAGAATGAAATGTTACTTTAATTTAATAATATATGTAATATTTTTAAAGAGATAATAATTGGATAATCATCAATTTTCATTAGTGTCTCTAGCGAAAAAGAATATTGCAATTCATTAGGTATTAGTTTTTTTAGAAGTTCTTTTTACTCACTATTATCAATTTAGGATCTGAAGGTGAATCTTAATTTTCACTTTAATTGAATTATTGCGTAAAAATGCACTGAGCTGAAATACCTGGAATACCACACACATTTTTCCAGGTAGATGAGTGCATGTGCGCAGTGCTTTTAATCTCTGCTCTGTGTTCCAGCCGGACGCAGGAACGGATGACAAAGGAAGAGAGAAGCTACTGTCTGCTAAAGGAGGGCAGTCGCCGGTGAGGAGGGGGGGAGATAATTTGAGTTTACTGTGTGTCTGTCTAGGAGAGAGCGAGCTAATCAACTTAACCAGAAGAGGCGGGGCTTCAGGGATAATGCAGTTAGTTCTCAGCTGTCAGTCAAAGAGTGGTCACTGCCCTGACCTCCGCCGGACCCCGCACCCGGCTCATATCCGTCTTAATTCTTATCGCACCCCACATTAGCACTCTCTTATCTTTTTTTTCTCCTTTTTCTGACGATTGAATTAACGAGATGGCGAATTGCTCAGTCCGGTGGATAACGTCGGCGCCCGTGTTTTTCCCCTTCGAAATGAGCAATTCGGTCGCAATTTCACTTGATGTGATTTTGCGGATTTTCGTTACTGTCATTGTGCCCTTGTACGTAGTGTCAGGCCCGCGGCGCGTACACACGACACACACGTATGCGCTCAAACACTGTCTGTGGCGTACACGCTCACTACACACGGCACTCAAAGCAGATTACCTCTCTGGGTATTCCACACTAGATTATGCAGGATTAGAGTCAGAGCGGGATTAAAACACGCAAGTTAGAGTGGTGTCCTTCCTCTAATCAAAGACACATGTTCAGTGTGTATGCGCGTGTACCTGAGAGAGTGTAGTGTTTTAATTCAGATTTCATGCGTGCTCGTCTGGGGGAGGGTTGGATCCGTGCCGTTCATTAACTTCGGCACTTCAATCAAATCAGCTCTACTTAGTTTCAATGATTAGTTTGTAGTCCAAAACTGTTTCCTGTTCTGATGCACAAAGCCGCTACGACAGCTCTATTGTTTATATTAGGAGTAATATACAGTGTTGTGTTTTAAATTGAATAACTACACAATATATTGGAGACCAAACTGTCAATGGTCAATATTTGCATATTTTTAAAGATATAATTTGTTTAGGTCTAAATAACAAATTTATAGTTTTTTTAAAGTGCTTCTTTCACAAATTAATCTAATTACCTAATGTTACATTTTAAGTTTGAATTATAAAATGTTAAATTCTTTATTTTTTATTGAACTTAAAGCATATAATGAAATTACATGGTTCACACCATCCTGAAACGTAATTAAATAATTAAAACGTTTACTAATCATTCTAATTCTGAAAATAAGGAGCTCCACGCTATACATACAGCTAAAATGACACTGAACAATATAGTTTCAATCACTTTCAAAATAATTTTTACACTTTTTTTATGTTTTTTATAAAAAACATTGACCTTTGGCCAATCAGAATCTATTCTGCCTCAAGAGCATGAGCATTAAATAGCTGTTATTCTATTCACCCCCCCCCCAAAAGCATCATATTTTGACTTTAATACTTTTAATATGTACATATGTATACAACATTTTATGCCAGATTCGCCCAGAAGCATGTAATGTAAAAATTCTACAATAGTGTTAAATGTTAATAGATTAGTGTTAACATGTTCTGTTTAAATAATGACTAAACAAATCCATCCTACCTGCAGAGTACGGTTCTAACACACCTGTCTGTAATTATCAAGTGCTTCCCGAAGATCTTAAATAGCTGGTTGAGGTGTGTTACATCATAGCTGGAGCTGAACTCCAAGACTAAGATTGGACACTTCTGGAATAGACTTATATTATGGACCATTATATTGGTCTTTGGCGTACCATACAAATGTGAAAAAAAAGTTTTTGTGAATACTCGCCAAGACAGAAATATTGTAATATATAATTTTAGATGATTGATTACTATTTGAAGCATTGACAGAACTAGGCTTAATAAATTCATTTTTGTGAAAACCAAAATTTTTCACTTTTTTTTTTGCCTATAGCATGAAGTCAGTCCATGTGCATTCCGGCACATTTTGCCAGCACAGGTCACGATTAATAATTGCTTGTTAGTACCAAGCCAGTTCTCCAGTAGCTAGTGTATTCACAGCTGATGTGGTAAGCACTGAGTAACACCCTGTTGTTCTTGTAGCTTGCCTCTGAGTCTTTGTCATGGACAGACCGGCTGCCAGGATACTGCATGAACATATCCTCTATCCTCCTTATGGTAGGTACCTTTCCCCACAACAGCATTCGTCGCATTATTTTATAGTTAAAAATCACGTTTATCTGTTTTCTCAGGTTGGGGTCACGTTCTCTGCCGTGTCTGGAGTGATTCTCTACCGCATCATTGTGTTTGCTGTAATGTCAATGAACCCTGATCATGAGGCCAAGGCTAATGTGCGTGTAACCGTGACAACCACCGCTGTCATCATCAACTTGCTGGTTGTTCTGGTGCTGGATGAGATCTACGGCGCTATAGCGGCCTGGATTACAGAGCTCGGTGTGTGTTCACAAAAAGATGAAATGTTTCTGTTTTCTTGATAAAAGGGTGACCCTAATGAAGAAAAAGATCTTGCATTGCCGACGATTATTATGAATATGATGTTAATGTGATACTTGCAGAGATTCCAAAGACTGAAGCGACATTCGAGGAGCATGTGATCTTGAAAGCTTTTTTGCTGAAGAGCATGAATGCATTTGCACCTGTCTTCTATGTGGCCTTCTTTAAGGGCAGGTAAATTGGCATCCCATTAGCAAACCCACCCAAACTAAAGTGACGTTCTGTCTCTGTTGCGGGGCAATGTTAATTGGATTATTATAAAGTACTTTGCTGTTGTTTATCATGTCCAGTGTGTTGCAGTGTAGTCGTGTGCTTACTGTAGTACTGTGTGTTGTGTCTACACTAGTGTCTGCACTGTATACTGTAGTGTTGTGTGTCTGTCCTGTGTAGTCCATTGTTGAGGATGTTATATGTTTGTCTGTACTGTATGTATATATCACTTTGCGGTGACCATAAGAACATTCTCTCATATATATATATATATATATATATATATATATATATATATATATATATATATATATATATATAGAGAGAGAGAGAGAAAGAAACAGAGACAGAGCAAAAAAAAATCTTAACTTGAACAATGAAAAACAAAAAATACTGTTAACCTTTTTACAGTAAGGTTCCATTTGTTAACATTAGTTAACAGGAACCAACAGTGAAAAATTACTTGTAAATCATTTAGAATAACACGGTATTGTTAACATTAATAAATACTGTAAAAATGCATTGATTATAGTTGGTTGCTTTAAGTAAATACATGAACTTATGTTAACTTCTGGGACTTTTTTCAAACAAAATATGATACTCTAGAGTAATTTTATATATATATATATATATATATATATATATATATATATATATATATATATATATATATATATATATATATATAGTGCAATATGCAATATGATCTTTTATACAACGATTGTTGTACATTAGAAAGTATTTTTCCCTAAGTAATTTTTTAGCCCTTTTTTACACAACTGAAAACAGATTTTAACATTTATTACTGTATTACTTTTTGTAGAGTTCATGTTCTATACGCAAATTACAGTTTTCTCACAACCTGTTTTGTGGTGTCTGCGTGTTATATGTGTTGTGTTGCTGAACAGTACGCTATTATGTTCTAGTTCTACAATATAGTGTGTCACTACATAGTATGCTTCAGTGTCTAGCAGCAAACTGCTTAATTTCTTGGTTAAGCTATTTAATCCAGTTTTTGTGAAATATCTCTCATAACTCTGGTGTGCTAATTTAGGTTTGCTAGTCGTCCGGGTGACTATGTTTATGTCTTTAAGGATTTCCGCATGGAAGAGGTAATTATTAACATTATAATATGCTCGTCTTCAGCGTTTTATCATAGCGCAGCTAACATTTTGTATGTGTTTTTGGTCCAGTGTTCTCCAGGTGGTTGTCTTATTGAAGTGTGTATTCAGCTGGGAATCATTATGCTGGGAAAGCAGCTCATTCAGAATAATGTGTTTGAAATTGCCATTCCGTAAGTATGTGCACACACACACACACACACACACACACACGCGCGGCATGCAAATTCTTCCCTATTGTCCCTCCGCTAATTTTTTGTTGATTCTGCAATGTACCCCCAGTCTATTAGAGGAAGCCCCTAACTCTCTCGTTAAATTAAAATTTAATTCTCCACACTGTTTAACGTTCCCAACACAGTGCACAGTGTGTGTTTAAAATAACACAGCCCAGACTGTTGACATTACAGAAAGCTGAAGAAGATGTATCGCACATATAAGGAAGAAAAAGATGGATCGGCAGATGAGGAGGATAAAGATTCTAAACGAGAACCACAGCGCTGGGATTTGGACTATGATCTGGAGCCATATGAAGGATTGAGCCCAGAGTACATGGAGATGGGTGAGCAACACGTGCTTGAATTAAACAAAAGGCTCGCTAGCAATCACAACTATGCGCTTTGTAGAAAACCGAAAGCCTTGTTTGACTATTTAATGATAGTATTGTGACTTCGATACCATTTTTAAAGCTGCAGCCTGTAAGTTTTAGAGTTCTAGCAGTGTACCGTAGTGATTCAGCACAAGCCAAAAACACGCTTTGGAAAAAAGGATTCATGGTGTAATTGCTTATTATATAAATTTTGTGAGTTTTGAACACAAACAGTTACGGGCTGCAGCTTTAATATACATTGCTGGTTTTATTTTCAGTGATTTGTCGGTGTTTATTCCACAGATTTCTTTAAAATATTATATAAATAATATAGTATTATTTGCTCCATTGCATTATGAAAGGGTAATGTGAATGCTGTTTAATGTTTGCTTTAATAGCTTTATTTAGTTTAAATGTTAATTCATATATTAAGACCATTACAGTCTTTCACAAACCTGTTTCATAAAACCACCGCTTGATATATTTTGCCAAGCGAACCTCCTTGTATTACAAAACATGGGGAAACAGAATCCAATAGTGAGCAATCCAGCTATCAGAGACTGTTCCCCAACCCCTATGGAGAGACATGTCGATATAGATGCTTAGAAGTTGCTGAATCTATCCCGCATGTGGATTTTAACCAGTATTTTTCCCAGAAACATTAGAACCTCCAAGTATAAGAAATACTGGGGAGCAGTTCATCTTATGAAATCTGTTCCCCCAACGTCAGAGTGAAAGATGGTGATGTAGTTGTTGGTTCTATCCTGTATGTGGATGAATCATAAAGGGTTACTCTACCCCAAAATGAAATCATCACTTAAATAAATATAATGACTTTATTCAATAATCTGTGTCTTCCCGTGTCACTGTACTGCCATTTTGGAGAGTATCAGCAATACACAGATAAATAAATGTAGAAGACATACCTGTGTGTTGCATTTGTCCTTTTTTATGCTTAACGTGACCATTATTTGCGACATGGGGCTTAGCGATTAATATTCAAAAGATACATATTTTGGGGTGGAGTAACCCTTTAACCAATATCAGTTTGATGAATATTAGAACCACCTTGTATTGGAAACACTGGGGGAAACAGAATCAGATGTCAACCAATCCATCTTTTCCTCATATCCATGTAGAAACATGTTGATAGAACATGTATAAAAGGTGCCACAAATGGGGATAGTCTATAACAGTTGTGTCCAATCCTGCTCCTGGTGATGGACTATTCTGCAATAAAAGTTTTATTACAGTTGTTGCTGAACTTTGCAGGACAGCCTGGACTATAACACGTGCAACCCTGGACCACAAAACCAGTATTAAGTCGCTGTGATATATTTGTAGCAATAGCCAAAAATAGATTATATTATCGATTTTTCTTTTATTCCAAAAATCATTAGAATAAAGATCATGTTCCATGAAGTTATTTTGTACATTTCCTACCAAAATATATACAAATTTAATTTTTAATTTGCAATATGCATTGCTAAGTACTTTATTTGGTCAACTTGATTTTCTCAGCATTTTTTTTTGTTATATCTTGCCCAAATACTGTCCTACTCTAAACATCAATGGAAACCTCATTATTAGATGACGTCTGACAGCTAAATTCTAACAAAAATGACACCTATGGCTTGTTTTGTGGCCCCCGGACACATATATCTTATCTCCTTGTATTAGAAACATGGGGGGAATAGAATCTGATGTTGAGCAATCCAGCTGACTTATAGCTTAAAGGTTGTTGATTCTGATTTCATTTAGACCATCAGTTGTTTTTATGCCCTTGACTAAACAGACAATTTGAAAATAAGATCAACTATTTGTTTGAGTTGAGTTGGTGTGAACAAACCTTAAGCTTTGTGATTTAGAGAGCGCAGATACAGCTTGGTTGAAGGACTTAATACAAAAGTTTCTTATTGACAGTGACTTATGACAGATGTAAATAAATGTAAACCCTGCAGTGTCGCAGGTTGGATCAGTCATGTTGGTTAACATTTACCACTGAGCCGATTCTGTGGATCAATGACTACTGTATTGTAAGCCATAAAGACTGTCGCTTGATACGTTTCCTCTGCTCTACCTTCACAACTTATGATACAACTTCAGAGACTCCGACAGTAGTTGGTGACCTTCTGTCACAAAAAAAGAGGAGTATTACATGTATTATTTTATTTAGTTGTTGATTTTATAATCCCCATATCTGCATAGCAAGTAATGTATGTAATTCTTGCAGTAATCCTTCACTGTAACAGATGTATGGGAAGCACTGGTGGATTGGTGATTAACAAGAAATAAAATAAATATCAAAATGGATGCCAACATCTGCTCTATACAAACTATTATTAGTTTTTCCTTTGAAGAGGTTTAGCGATGGTGTTTAAGGATGTCTGCGATGACTTTGAGGATCTGGGTTTGATTAAGGACGTTGGTGTATGTGTGTGTTTGTTTGTTTGTCTGCAGTTATTCAGTATGGATTTGTCACACTCTTTGTGGCCTCCTTCCCGCTGGCACCAGTCTTCGCTCTGCTTAATAACGTCATTGAAATACGACTAGATGCGGCAAAATTTGTCACTGAAATACGCAGACCTGATGCAGTCAGCGCTAAAGAAATTGGTATGAATATGCACAGACTTACTCATGGTTACACTTCTCATAACCTTAATTAATCGAGTTCACACCGTCACATGTTTATCTTCCCTTTCCCAGGCATATGGTACAACATCTTGAGTGGAATCAGCAAGTTTGCTGTCATTACAAATGTGAGTGTTAAGATTTTGACTAAATTCACATTTATTTGCTGGATGCGTTTATCTCACTGCATGCAGAGATTTTACATTTTTCCTCTTTCTGTCTCTCCTTCCTACAAGGCATTTGTGATCTCCTTCACATCCGAGTTCATTCCTCGGATGGTGTATCAGTATTTGTACAGCGAGACAGGCACCATGCACGGTTATACCAACCACACGCTGGCTTATTTCAACACAAGCAACTTTAAACCTGGCACTGCACCGCATGACACCGACTTTGACAGGCAACTCCGTATTTGCAGGTACACACAACACACACGCAACACACTCATGCTCATGAGCTCTCCTCGCCTATATTGTTTGATACCATTTCATCTTCACAGGTACAAAGACTATCGAGATCCACCTTGGTCTCCAGAGTCTTACCAGCTTTCTAAGCAGTATTGGTCTGTGCTCGCTGCACGCTTGGCTTTTGTCATTTTTTTCCAGGTCAGTTTTTGTTAAACTGCTTCTTGTTGATCAATGAACACTGAAATTTAAAGCTTTCATAGTACCTATACATTTATGTAATAAGTGAGTACACTCAGCTCTGTTTAATAGCCGCTAGATCACCAAAAAGTTACAGACCGCAGCTTTCAGCTCTGTCTGCCTTAAAAAAGGCATAGCCATGTCATCTCCGTTTCAATTACATGATATCTATGCAATGACATGTAAAAGGGTTGTAATGTCAAAATCTCTAAAGAATTTATATATCAATATAACTGTGATAAAGGCAAGCAGATTTAGCTTAAAGGAGAAAGAACTGTCACCTAAGTGATAAAAGCAGCAGTGGCCTATTAACCTTCAATTTGATTGACAGATTAGACAAAAATGTGAGTTCAAAAATGAAGAAATCCATATGCATATAGAGCAAATTCCACAAATGGTATAACATTTTTTCCACCTAATATACATATAAAATTCTCAATAAATAATAATGTCATTGCTGTATAACCAAGTATAAATAAAACTAGCTAAATTAATGAATAATGCTGCATTATTTTGTTTTTTAAACCATCCAGCACCATAGGCAGTGATCATTTTTACAGATAATTTTTACAGTGTCTTATAATAAAAATAAATGTAATCAATATTTTGTTGTTTAATATGCATACGTTTTAATAAATGTTTTTTTATTATTAATTACTGTTAATGGCATTTATGACAATAATATACAAAATAGCAAAACTGTGTCAAACTACAAAAGAACATTAGATTCCAGCGTGAAACCTGCTTTAATTGATGCTGTCAAATAATATATGCCTACATAATATTTGTTTTGTATATATATATATATATATATATATATATATATATATATATATATAAATATCAAACATTTAAGAAAAATATGTTGTTTGCATATTAAATATATTTATATATACTATGTGTGTGTACTTGTATATACATAATAAATAAACTTTTAATTTGGATGTGATGAATTGTTTTAATTAATAATTTTAATTAACGTTTTACTTTGATATTGCTGATGAAATAAAAAATACCTTTTAATTGCCAAAAAGTTTAATTGCCAAAATAAACACTGCCTACAAACTTTCATTATAAAAGTGCATTACTGAACAAGCTTTCTCTTATGTTCTTGCAAGCAAATGCAAATTCCTTAAAAATCTCCTGTATTTAACCCAGAATAAACCTGACTGGATGTTTGACTCTGTATGTTGTTGTCGTTGTCTTGTAGAATTTGGCCATGTTCCTCAGTATGCTGGTGGCATGGTTGATCCCAGATGTGCCTCGTTCTCTGAAGGAGCAGTTAAAGAGAGAGAAAGCACTCCTGATGGATCTGCTGCTCACTGAGGAGGCAGACAAGCAATGCAACCAGTCACACCCACTGACGGCTACAAACAATGATGTAGTCATCAAGGGTGTAGAGGAAGGATCATCAGAGGAGCTGCCTGTCTGCAGTAGGGTAATACTAAGCCAGTCAGATGAGGAGCTGAAAGAGTTACGGGTGACCAGTGGAGAGGAGGAAGAACTTGGGGAACAACCAGCAGAGGAGCCCATCGCATCCACCAGCGATTTGCCTGATAGGCGTCCACCTTCAACCTGTGAAAGCCTCAATACAACTTCAGAGTCTATGTCTAAGATAGCTTGTGATGATGAATCACCCACCACACCTTTAACATCTTCAAACCAGTCCATTCATTCAATTAAACCTGACACACTATCAGGGCACCGGGAGTTCGACTCGAACGGACCTCCACCTCGAGATCCAAGTTCCAGGGGTAAGAGTCGTTGCCGAACCCTTCCACCAAGGCACAGAGGACCTGAAGCTGAAGCGCATGTAACTAGACCTAGCCACTCGACGACATTCACACATCTCGACCAGAAAGTTCCCCCATCATCTAGTGAGCTCACCCGATTGGTCCCAAAAGGACCATCTAAAACCAAGCCCTCTGAAAGCCAAACATCTGTCTCGGATTCACTGGATTTAGAGCACACGAGCAGCCATTCCATAGCCCTCCCTCGTCCGCCATCCAGACCGGAGCTTGCTAGCAGCCTTTCGACAGTCTTGCCACGTCCTCCTTCAAAACCAGAGCTTGTGAGCAGCCAGTCAACAGGACTACCACGGCCTCCCTCCAAACCAGAGCTGATGGGAAGTGCATCAAAAGGGCTTCCGCCTCTTGATCCGGGCTCGAAAGTTAAGGGCCGATGCCAGACTCTTCCTCCGAAGTATAAAGGCGCAGAGACTTCTGGGGAGGCGAAAACCAGACCTAGTCACTCCACCACCTTTACGCACCTCAGTCAACAGATCCCCCCCTCACCCAGTGATCTCAAACGTAACACTCCCGTATGAGTGGGACAGGATGAAGTGGAGCAACGCTCCAACTTTTCAGCACCTTGCATCAGATCACCGTTCTCAGTGCCAGGCAAGCCATGCCATCAACAACTAATCTTTGACTTCTCATCGATGACTGAGCGAGCATTTTCAGTAACTCTGGATGTAGATCAATTGTTGATGGCTTGGTGGAGGTTCACTTGGTTGGTTAACTAGGGGGACTCTTTTGCACAGAATGACCAACTTCATTGAAGGACCGAGTGCAGACTTGTGCATTCTGGATATTCTTCTAGAGCCATTTGACATGGCTTAAACGTTGTCTTATACTGTGACTTGCCATTCTCTCTTTCACATATAAACTCCTGTACAGACATGCGCAGATATACACACACCAAATCTCATTAACCTGACCTCTTGAACCAGAACAGGTGAGAAGAGAGAGAGGCTTAGGAATATGGGCCAAAGGGCTTTGCAGTCCATGCCGATTTGTTACTCAGCAAGTGGAACTTTCATTTCGTGGTGTGTTCTTTCATGAGTTTTGCTAACATGTACTTAACCAGAATAATAACTAAATGTGAACTTATTAACACAACATGTCAGCTTCAGAATGAGCCAACTTGTTTGTGGAATTGTCTTTTTGTCTTTGGTGGCAACATCTGTAGTGTCTCATCCATATGGCAAGTTAGCACGTAGCTTGGCAGCACGCTCATGATATGATTAAGAAATGTGATGTTGAAATGGATTCAAAGCCAATTACGTTGTACATTGCGAATACACTGTAGTATTTTACATAATCCCATTTAGCACTATGCTAGCACAGCTAAAGCTAAAGTAAAGCATGCTATATTCACTGTGAAGAGGTTTTCAGGGATTTAGACCCATTTGTCACTTTTTTTAAAGTTGTTTCTCAATAACGGGGGACAAAAAGTATGAATGCATACAGGCCACGTTCACACTGCAAAGTTTTTGAAGCGACAAATGCATTTATTTGCGAGAATGAACAAGAAAGTTATCGCTCAATATGTGAACAGAATACAAGTGTCAATCCTACCACTCCGAACAAGCAATAGTTAAATGTCTCACAGCTGTGAAAATACATGCCAACAGTTCAGCCTGTTTGGTGTTTTCTATTTTTCAAACTAATATTAGCGTATTGAGATGTATTAGCATTTGGCAATTTTTAATGCGTCATTAGTTGTCACTAATAAACAAACTGTGTGTGTACAGAACAGGATTAAGGGATTAGTACACCCAAAATGAAAATTATGTCATCATTTACTCACCCTGATGTCGTTCCAGCCAATATCAGTTTGTTTATTTCATCCCTGGAACACAAAATAAAAAAAGTATGTTGAGTTTGTCTGTTCGCAAACTCTACAACAGACAAAAAAACCCATAAAAATACCCCAGACGTCTCTCTATGCTATATTCTGAAGCCATACAACAGCTTGTGAGGCAAACTCTTAATTTTTGTGGTGAACTATTAAAACAACTGGAGCTGACAGCTGTATTTAGCTGCAGTGTGGGCATGGCCTCTGTGTATTCAGGTTTATGTGGCATGGCAGGTGTGCATGATATGCATTGTGCTAACAGGGATCAATTAGCTAAGAACAGTTACAAACAGCAGTCAAGTAGAACATTTACGTCCATGTTATTTCTAGAGGTCTTGAGAAACTCTCACAATATTTTGATATTATAACGAAAAAACATGATTACTGTTCATAATAAAAAGTGGAAAGGAAGAAGTTTGTCTAATTTTATGTATTTGTTTGTTTTTTTGGCACGCTTTGTCAGAACGCACTGCTACTTTTGAATGTCTGTCAGAATGTGCTTTTATCCTTCATAATGTTGTAGTTACATCAACTACCACCGGGGACTTATTGAATCATGCTTGCTTGCCAGCAAATCCTTCACCCTCTGTTGTGACTCTATAAATGCTGTATTTTCGACCACCACAAGATGGAGACAGCAAACCTACACCAAAATACACCGAGGGCTGGGACAGAAGACAAAGGACTGTCAGAATCAAGTCATGCATAGACTAGTAAGTACAGGTGCATCCCGTGATTCACATCTTCACAATATTACATAAAGTATATATTTTTCAGTCCTGGATTACCACATACAGGACTAATAGTGAGGAAATGTCAAAAGGAACCAGTTCTAACATAAACTAAACCTAGTTACTAACAGCACAATTATGTCAGTGTGAGATATTAAAAATTATTTACATCTTTATCTTTTTCCTTCATCTGCCCAGACATGTTCTGATAAAGATTACACAATATCCTGTAGGAATCTTGTAGTCTTGTTAATTTGGTATCAATTTAAAACGTTTCCAAATAATAATCCATAGAAATTTGTTAAATTCTTTTTTTTACATGGGCATTACATGGACTGTGTCTTGGTAATGTACAGTTAAGAATCCCACAGGGGGCGCTGTAGGAGTTTAAAAATCCTAAACAATTACTTTTTATGTCTTGCATGGGGATTTTATCTGACTGCTAAGAATAAAAACGCAAACTGCAGTGTGTTTTCTAAAAATACATTCTATTTTGTGTTTTGTTGAAGTCCTGTATAAAAAAAAAAGTAGTGTAAATTTTCAGTTAGTTCCAAGTTATGATCCTGTACACATTCCTGTAAGATTTTGGTTAAAGTAGACGCTTTCATACCAAATCAGTCACAAGTTACCAAGAAGCGGTAGAAGACTGTTCCTGTAATTCAGCTGGTATAGCATGACCCCAACAACAACAAGGTCACAGGTTTAATTCTCAGGGAATGCACATTGATAAAAAAAAAAAAAACATGATACAGACATGAAACGTACTGAAAGCGTATCAGCAAGGTGCATAAATGTAACTAAGAACTAAAACACTGCCAAGTAAGAATGCCACACAAAGAGAAGGAACATTTCTCGTATTCGACCTGTGAGTTATTAACCTGTTAAGGGCATACAATATTTCATGGTTCATGTCCTCTCTCTCCTTCTAACTCTTACTATACCTGAGGTGGTTGTGGCCCCTCCCACATATCCAGTTCACTGGCCCCCTTTCAAGGCACACACACACAGGCGATTCAATGAGCTCTTTGTTGGGGGGTTGAGGTATGCAGTGAAAGTGTGTGTGTGTGAAAGAGAGAGAGAGTGAGTTCGCTACCTAGCGGATTCATCAGGACTGGGCACAACTCTGGAGGATCTACTATAAGGTGTGTGTGCACAGAATTACAACAGAGAAAGCAGGAAAACAGGAGGACAAAGAAGAAAAGGACAAATCTGGTATGGATGCATTTGTTTCTGTTCGGCATGTGTCTGTTTGTCATGGTAACAATAAACAATAACTACTTACTATAAGAATGCATGCAGTAACCCGAGCTGCTCTGCTTTCTCTCTAATAAAGCACTATTTGAATCGGAGTGTATTTGAATTTTGCTTTTCTTATGAGTAATGCAAGATTGATTAGATACTATTGTTCAAAGTGGGACTGAAGGACTTCGTATAAGTCCAGATCCATACCGCAGTCGAATACTCCCAGCAAGACTCGTAACTGACTCTGCTTAGAGCTGTTCAAACGCGTTTTAAACTCTTTTTCGACAATCTGTTTCTGCGTGCTATTGTAGATTTCAGCATTTGCATGTCAAATATCTTCCAAGTCGCCGTTTCCGACTTGATTGTTGATCAAGTCTTCATTGCAAAAAGCCATGGGGACTAAATGCATGGTGCTGAAGTGGTATAGAAACTAGTAAACAGAAATTTCCAGTAAGTTCCAGTCAGGTGTCTGTTCATTTGTCTCTATTGTGTATTGTGCTCGGGTACGTATCCGATTACAGGAGCTACTGCATAACAGCCTAGAAAAATAGACCCAAATATTCTCTTTAGCCTGATTGTCTGACTGTCTATTTATCTATCCACCCATGTTTGTCTATCTGGCTCTAAAGCCTGAGACAAACTTTGCTTTTCTAGTTAAAAAATTACAGTTACCTGAGCGTATTTGCATGTCAATTATTTCACTTTGCATTCTCTGCTTCCGTGTACTTAAATTATAGATTTGAATTCCAATTCTGCATCATGTTTCCAGTTTAAATGAAACGAAATGCATTCTCCTTTAGAATATATTAAACTCTTTTTTCGTCTATATTAAATTTCTTTCCTGTAGTTACTCTGGAGTAAAGCATCTGCTAAATGAATGTATGCAAATGTTATTGCCGTGTTTGTGTGTTTTTTAAGGGCGATGCTTAGTGAGTGGTTTTGGTGGGATCGGCTGTGGTTGCCGAGGCCGGTGACGTGGGCGGACCTACAGGACAGTGAGGGGCGTGTCTACGCCCGTGCGTCCCATTTGTACATCATTTTACCTGTAGCAGTCCTGCTGCTAGGCTTAAGAGCTTTCTATGAAAGGTACACACACACACACTAAATGTTTTTGAAAAGACCAGCTTACATCGGTATTAATTTACATGCTGGTTTTTGCTGAATAGTGATGGTGGAATTGTATATTCATGCTGTTCATCAGGAAAACTGAGCTGGTAAAGCCAGTCGGTCAAGGAAGCTTTACTGCTTAAGCTAATTAATAAGTCTGGTGAAAACACAGTGTATTGTATGCTCTTATAATTGCTGAAGTGCAGTGAACGTTGCACTGGTTAACAGCAGATGAAGGTGTGACTCTGTCTCTGCCTCTCCCTCATTTAACAGACTGATCGCAGTGCCACTCGCTCAGGCTCTCAGGGTTAAAGACAAAATTCGCAAGAGAGCGTCACACAACCCTGTACTTGAAAAATACTACAAAACACATTCTAAACATGCAAAACAGGTAACCCCTCAATGCATTCACAAATGCAATTAGAAGAAAAAAAAGAGTTCAGTGGTAACAAAAAAACAAGTAAAATACAAGTAAAAATGTATAAATACAAATTTAAGGACCTTTAAGATTTGTTTAGATTATGATATATCATTAAAGCACTTTCCCCCAAAATATTAATATATTTCCATTTAGGCTTACTTTAACAAATAATAATAATGCAACATTTTTGGATGATGTTCTTAATCACAATTAAAAGTAATTAGCAAGTAATATATATATTTATATATATATATATATATATATATATATATATATATATATATATATATATATATATATATATATCAGTGATTAAAACATAATAAAAACCAAATGTTAGATTCTGTCTATTATAAATAAAGGTTGAGTTGCGTGTAGATACAAACTATATAATGTATTATAATATTAGTTCAGTTATTTGTGAAAATATAGGTCTCACAATATATTACAAACATGGCTCTGAAACAACACAAACATTTAAAAAGAATGGCAAACAACACACTGAATTAAACAGTTTTATAAAAACATGCTATGCTAAATATGTGTACCTTTGTAATGCATTGCATAAGCAGGCTTCAACAATTAATAGAAAAATATGTCCTGTTCACTGGTGTATGTAGGGCCAGAACATATTGATATATGTCTAGTTATGTTTGTGTATGTCATGTACTTAGGCAGATATAAAAGGTGTGTGTAAAAAGTTGGGCTGGTCGGAGAGGCAGGTGGAGCGCTGGTTCCGCAGACGGAGGAACCAAGACAGACCCGGAGTACTGAAGAAATTCAAAGAAGCCAGGTATATTTACACACACTAAACAAACTTTCTTGATTGACTCATTTGTGTTTGGCCACATTTGACCTTTTAACCATTTAACGATAGTATTTGCTCTCTAGTTGGCGGTTTGCCTTTTATCTGTGTTCTTCTTTCGGAGGAGTGCTGGCTTTACATGATGTAAGTGATTTTTTGATGCATATACAAACCTCAGGCTGTATCTGAACATCTAAATGACCTCCAAACAGCTGCGCGCGTGTGTGCGTGTGTGTGTGTGTGTGTGTGTGTGTGTGTGTGTTAAAGCACATGCAGAAGTTCTCAGGAGAGACCTTGAATCAGCATGTGTGTTTGTGAGAAATGCCTGAGGGGTAATTAGTAACATTTTCCCACCTGTGAACAGCGCCAGCCTGATAGAAAGATCCACAAACGGGCACAATAACATGCACGGACAGGCCCTGCACACACCCAAACACATTAACTTGTTGTTAAGACGAGCATCACCATCACTACACTGACATATTCAATTTAGTCTCCTATATCACTATATTAAGTGTTTAGAGTGAAGGATTATGGGGCTTTTTTGAATTGTTTTTTTTAACAACATATAAATCAATTTGTTGTTTTAAAGAACAATTTCACAAGAGCAAACGTGCAGGTTATCACAGCTGTGGCGATATTCAGGCCGACTATCTGAGTAGCTTAGGCTTCGAAATGTCGCTTTCATTTAATAGTTCAGTACACAAAAAGGTAAACAGAAATAACTTACATTTTGGACACAATATTTTTGCTTCACCCGCGAACTGTTTTAATAAACAGTCGTATCTCCGTAGGCCCGCTACACGCTGCAGTAGCGATATTTAATTCACGTTAAGTGAATCGTTGTTTTGAACAAATCTGTCGATTCGAATGATTCAAAGATTCAGTCACTCGACGCCGCCTACTGGTTGATTGATGCAACTTGGAAAAAGATTCTGAAAACTCCTCAACACAGACTGAAACAGTTTTGTTTATTTTATTTGTGAAAAAAAAAAATCATATTATATTGTTTTGTCTAATAGAAAGCATGGTTTTATGATCTACGGGAAGTGTGGGCAGGATTTCCCAAACAGGTGAGGAAAAAAAAATATTACATTACATTTGAGTGTTTTAAAAGCAAAACGAATGTTCTTTATGTAATACCGTGAAAACCAGTCTGAATATTTGCATGTTGTTCTGGGAGGGTTGTGTTTGTGCAAGCATGTTTGTATGGCGGTTGGTTTTTAAATATGTTTGTTTTGTGTGTGTGTGTGTGTGTGTGTGTGTGTGTGTGTGTGTACAGTCACTGCTGGATTCTCAGTACTGCTATTACATCACTGAGATGAGTTTTTATGGTTCTTTACTGTTCAGTGTGGCTGCAGATGTAAAACGTAAGGTAGGATTGCACTATTTTCTTTTAAGAATGATATTTAATCTAATCTAAACTAAGTATGACTGAGACGAAATTATTAAAGTCACATCAAGCACTCTTACTCAGCTAGCACTGCTGATAATGCATGCAGTTCAGTGCATAAAAGATCTATCCATGGGCGTTTTACATGCATTAAAATAACATGCTTTTGGAGACATTTTTTATGAAATGTGTAAATAACTGAAAAATATAAAGTTGCCACATCTTGAGAGATGTATTGTAAATTCTGTCTATGTTTACGCAGCTCTTCTCTCTGTGTCGATTTATAGGACTTTAAGGAGCAGTTGGTCCATCACTGGGCCACACTAACGCTGTTGTCCTTCTCCTGGTGTGCCAACTACATCCGCATTGGCACACTGGTTATGCTGGTGCATGACACATCCGATGTCCTGCTCGAGGTGAGTACCATCATCCCTAACCTGATAACTTACTTTCTTCTGAGGAACAGTAAAGGAGAAAAGACGAGTAATTATGCGGATTCAATTCAGCATTACATCACTGCAATACATTATACGTAATTCATATATTTAAATAGAAAACATCTGATTTGAAATTGCAATTACCTTTCACAACATTTATGTTTTATTGTATTTTGCCGAGCACAAGATTTCATTCAGAATGTTTAATTCAAAAGTCTTACCAATCCCAAACTTGTATGTATAGGGTGTTTTGTGTTAAAGGTTGCCTTTTTTTCTGTTTTTCTAAGTCTGCTAAGATGTTTAACTATGCTGGATGGGAGACAACCTGCAACAGTATCTTTGTGGTGTTCGCGCTGGTCTTCATGGTAACCCGACTCATTATTTTTCCTTTCTGGTAAGTTATGTGACAGAGGTACATGAGTGGAATAGTTTAATGTTACATTTGTTAAATTGTTTGTGTGTGTGTGTGTGTACAGGCTGATCCACTGTACGTGGGTGTATCCTCTGGACCAGTTCGAACCTTTTTTCGGCTATTATTTCTTTAACGTCATGCTTGTGGTTCTGCTGTTATTGCACATGTTCTGGGCTTCCCTGATCCTCCGCATGGTCAAAAAGTTTCTTTTTGGCAAAGTGAGTATCCATTGTTCTTCAAATAAGATAACAACTGAAGTGATTTTGCTACATTAATGAGTGGGATGTTTCTTTACCTATTAAACGGCAGCAAAAAAAATCTGTTTATTAAAAATGTGAATGTACATTTACATAAAAAACCGTTCACACAAGCAGATTAAATGCACAAGTTCAATTCTCTTTCATTTTGTTTAGCTGAAGGGCGACGAGCGAAGCGATGAAGAGGAGGATGAGGGTTCTGAGGAAGACTACACATACACCTACTCTAATGGATCTGGGAACGGACTCTCTAATGGCCATTTACACAGAGAGAGCCCTTCCACAAATGGACACAAATAGCCTCATGATGCCATGCATGCATATATGTCCATATTGGACGCATGATTCATCTGTGAATTTTCTTTTTTACACAGCCTTTCATATTAAGGTTTGTATATGTACAGATATTATGATAGATAGAATAAATCAGTACAAATTGTTATTCAAGTTAACAGTGGTTTATGTTATGAATTAAAACTTGTTAGCATGTGCCAGTCCAATATGAAGTCTCTTCTCATCAAGGCTGCTTAGTTTTGACCAGAAATACAGTAAAATTGTGAAATATGAATCCATTTATAATGTTATTTATTCCTGTGGAGAAAAGCTGAATTGTCAGCATCATTACTCATCATCTTCAATGTCACATGATCCTTCAGAAATCATTCTAATATGCTGCATAAAATTTTCTGCTTAAATTAAATTATTATTATTATTACATTAAAACTATCATTATTATCAAAGTTCAAAATAGTTGTGCTGCTTAATATTTTTGTGAAAACTGTGATTTCATCGGGATGAACAAAATGTTCAAAAGAACAGCATTTAATAGAAATATTTTGTATTATTATAAATGTCTTTACTGTAATTTTTTGATCAATTTAATGCATCCTTGCTGAATAAAAGTATTAATCTGACTCTGAATTTTGGAATTGTACTCTACGCTGTGCTTTACAATATAAAACTATAAAATGCGTACTATGAATAATATCATTTGAATATGAAGAATAACATATAGTGACAGGATTTCACTCATATCAAGAAAGTGTCCTTCTATAAAAAAGACAGATGCCTTCAGATACTCCACATAGCTCTTAAATTGTTGATGTATTCTTCGTCATCAGGGATTTCAAGACTCAGACCCTCATAATAGTCCTCAAACTCAGCATAGGACACAGTCTTGGTGACCTTTCCTGCTTCCCGTACGAAGGCCAGGAAGTCAGGGTTTGGATCAGCTTCTGTTGATAGTTAATGGTAATAAATTCATAAACGTGGGCTATGCAGTAACATGCAGTATAGCTCAGATACGCTTATGCAAGAGCTATTTTTTTGGGAAATGAATACTGGAGTGCCACAGGTTTTACACTCAATATTTGTCATAAAATATTGACTGACACTGAATAAACACAACTATAATACTACTCTTTGTGAGCAACGCACTAAATGATCAGTGGCTCACCGAGTGCTGCGTCAGACTCTCTTTTGCCTCTGTAGAATTTTTCAATATCACTGAGAATGATGAAGCCGGTTTTATTTGGGTCGAGCTTTACATAAACCTAAAATAAAGAGAGAGATACAAATATTCAAAACAGCAGAATGGAAACTCAATAAGTCACGGAGCTCAAGGGCGTCCTCTGGAGGACGAAAGCAGTCCGGCTGCTCTGTTACCTTCAGGAAGATGGCTTTTCTGTTCTCGCTCATCTCCCCGGTAACGGCACGCATCACATCAGCGGGGTGCATCCGCCCCTCCGCACGCCGACTCACAATCCTCCACACCGCCTCGAAGTCCTGTCACACAGCGCACACGCTAACGTAACGACTCAACACGCTCACATAATGTCCTGCATCTACATGCCTCATCATTTCTGCTGTACAGACAGATGACAGTGATTTTATTTCTCTGAACCTGCTGAGTGAGGCACAGCTGCTCCATCAGAGATCGTCCGAGCAGCTCTTTTAGCTGAATACCATCAGACTTTAGATGTAAGTTCTGCAGATCTCTTCCTAGAATAATCAGGGTTCGGACCGCATGACCCTTCAGCCTGTCACGCACTGCACCTACAAAACATCCACCAATCAGAACGCTGGATTCCGATGCAAGCATTCTGTGACTGGTCAACTAATTATTATTAATGTAGCCCTAAGAGTACACAGTTAATTTCAAATAACTTGTTAGCCTGTAAGGTTTTTAACTTCACAGGACAAAATGTCCCTTTCAGGGTGCAAGACCAGATTGATACATTTGACAATTATATATACAAACAAGTGTCAAATCGATTAACTGCTTCCAAAATAAAGGTTTGTGTTTAAATATTTGTATTATATATATATATATATATATATATATATATATATATATATATATATATATATATATGTGTGTGTGTGTGTGTGTGTGTGTGTGTGTGTGTGTGTGTGTGTGTGTGTGTGTGTGAGTGAGAGAGAGAGAGAGAGAGAGAGAGAGAGAGAGAGAGAGAGAGATAGATATATAGATAGACACACTTAAATATTTCTTAAATATTATGTAAACGCAAACTTATTTTTTGATTTGATTGATCATGATTAACCTATTTGACAGCACAGTACAAAAAAATTAATACTTTTACTAAGCAAGAATGCATTGAATTGAGGAAAAGGGTCAATAAAGATTCTTGTTTTCTTTTTTAAATGAAAAACAGTATTTTCAACATTGATAATAATAATAATAATAATGATGCTAAATATTTATTGAGCAGCAAATTAACATATCATGTGGCACTGAAGACTGGAGTATTGATGTTAAAAATTCAGCTCTATATCACAGGAATAAATTACATTTTAAATGTAATATTTTAAAAAAGGAAGCTGTTACTTTGTCGTAATATTTTTTGAGCATAAGTGATTACTTTCAAAAATAACAAAAGATTGATTGATTGTGACGCAATTAATCTGATTAAATATTTTGACAGCTCCAATTTTAACACTAAAGATGACATCACCTTATAAACAGGTTTGTGTGGGTGAGAAACATTCTGGATGAATATTTAGAAATGCTTGTGTGTAAGAGAAAGGCTTGCGTTAAGGATTAACCTTGTATTTCCTTTAGAGTGTTTCGGTCGTTGATTTCCTCTTCAGAGAGATGATGTAGAGTTTCCCCAGACTGAGTTCTGTTCAAAAGAAAAACTCTGAGGCCTTTTTTTCTCACGAACATGTGTGTGTGTGTGTGTGTGTGTGTGTGTGTGTGTGTGTGTGTGTGTGTGTGTGTGTGTGTGTGTGTGTGTGTGTGTGTGTGTGAGAGTGGTACATACAGCAGAGCTCCCTTGACTGTGTCATCCACATCAGTAACTCTGAGGGTCAGGCACAGTTGCTGTCTCAGACTTTGGGGGAGGTGTGGGCCGTCTGTACAGAAACGAAGCTCGGCACCCTGGGTGAAGTAGGCAGAGTGTTAATGAATTAATATTAGTCTGTGTGTGTGTGTGTGTGTGTGTGACAGATGATGAGTGTCGAACCTGTGAGATATCCTGCAGGCGGTACGGCCTCCCTCTGTTCCAATACACACCACGCGTGATAAAGGGCAGTGCGTTCCATCTAAAAGTTTTGATTAACAATTAGCTTTTACAGACACCTAAATATAGAGGGAAACTACGTGTGAGCTGTATTTGCATCAAGGCAAAGCATTTCAAACTTACCTGTTTTTACCAAAATTTCTGTACTCGTAGACGGTCAGTGTTTGGTCACATGTGAAAAAGAAGCCAATCAGTTTTCGACACGCCTCACGTCCACACCTATATATCGAACACATGCTAATGACAAAAATAAAACACTAAAAACGGACTAAAAGTGAGTGAGCGGCTGTGACTACCTTGATAAAATCCTGGCTTGAAAGCAGAGCTTGTTGGATAAGACGTTCTCCGTTAAAGACATTGGAGTTTTTACTCTGTAGACATAAAACTAAAATTCAAACGGCGCAAATCAATTTTATCAAAAACATTATATAAGCTTGTGAATGGGTGTTTTTGGTGCAGGTGACATTTTTGTTTTATATTATTTTCAAGTTCTCAAAATTTTTTAAGATGAGTTATTGATATTTAATTAGAGTTTCGAGTGGCAGATAATTGCAATAAAATGCGAACAAACAGCAGCCTTGTTAAATTATCTATTGGTGGATCAAGACAGAACCGGTGAAAATGATGTCAAATTTCAAACCCACTGCTTTAAACGTATTTCCATTTGCTGATTTTCTTACTTTCTACAGATTTTTTTGTCAGCTGAACCCTTTTGACCTAAAATATTTATTTAAAAATACAGCAAATACCGAAAAAAAATAGTTTAAAGTTAACATTTCAATAATATATTTACACATTTGCAAGTTTTCTGATGTCAGCTAATGGTCCCTGAACTACAGGAAAACAAATAAAAAATATGTAAATGTTTTATTTTGATTGGTTTTCATTTATTTATTTTAAACACGTCATTTTACATTTTTATTTATTATTAGCTTTTTCATTAACTCTTGAACCCCCTGTAGTTCCCTCCCCAAGGTTTAGGAAACATCGATTTAGCACAAGCTTTTTCTGAATTAATAATATTCTTATATAAGTATATTCTTCCATACGTTGGACAACACAAGGAATCTAAATGAGAACTTTACATTTATGCATTTATTGTATTATAGTTTAGATATACATTAGATAATGTGAGTGGTTCTGGCCATCACGATGACTGAGTGCTTGTGGGTAGTTGCAAAGGCGTTGCTATGTGGTAGTGAAGGTGTCCAGAGTGTTTTTTTGCATGCTTATATATAGCTGCCAAAGTTCAAGATTAGTAGTTTGTTTAAATCAGCACCAGAAATGATAACAAAAGCAAAAATAAACATCTATTGCGTACGAAAATGCAAAAGTATAAAAGTAAAAATTATATTGGGGACGTAACCACTGTGACCTTCTCCAAATCCGTGAGTATGAGACAGAAGGGGAGAAAGAGAGTATCTGAGTCATGTGTGTGTGTGGGTTTTACTTAGTGTGGTGAAGAGTTCTCCTGTAGCGTGGTGGGACACTCGTGGGACTGACAGACACAGCATTCTGTTCCGGATCGCTAATGACAGCCCTGCATAAGCATCAGAGAAACCTCACGATGCTATTACTCACCACAAACTGAGAACAAAAATGGAACAGAGAGAGAGAGAGACACTGACCTCGACAGCTGATCCACCATAACCTGCTCAATTACTGCTTGCAGTTTCCTGTCCTCAGTAAGCTCCTCCTACTCACAAACACATAAATATACCATCCAATCACGTAGGGCTTCTGGAGCATAACAAACACCCTCCTCCAGGGGGAGACAACAAACTCTGGTCAAAAACATGTAGCAGATGTAGAGGTCAGCAGAGTAGATATCATCTAGGCATCTTATGTAGCATGAGTATATTTGTAGCTATAGCCAACAATACATTATACGGGTCAAAATTATCCGTTTTTCTTTTATGCCAAAAATCTATCCTTACGGCAATAGGAAGCTTATTTATTCAGCTTTTAGATTATGTATAAATATCGGTTTAGAAAAATGTACACTTATCACCGGTTTTGTGATTCAGGGTCACACATATATTTAAAAATAAATAATATAAATTGCTTTTGTGTAGGAACATTATAAATGTATGGATAAAACAGAATAAAAGTTTTTTTGTAAATAAATAAAATTTGAAATAATAAAAAAAAATATATATATATATATATAGCATAAATTGTGTTTCGTGTGGAATTAAAAACAAGAAATGGAAAATAAAATAAATCTCCCACATTCATGTTTTCAGTGACATTTATTGTGGAGTGACAGGTACGATTCATCTGTAGTACATTTACTGTTGTTTTGACAATATTAAATCACTATAAATTTCAGAAAGTGTTTCAATGATATCAGGATGTTGTATACATTTTACTTAAAATGATCTATCCTGACAATTGTGCCTCATCCAGAGATAAAGTTAGCAGAACTCACCGCATCCCTCATCTTGCTGTTTGGTCGTACAGTGTTGAACTGGTTGTAACAGGGTTGTGCTGTGATTTTGTAGGTGTGGGATGAATCTAGGTTGGGTTTGTGACTATAGAGTGGACTTCTTTCTGTCTGGACTCTGTAGCTCAGCTCAAGTGATTCCCTGTTATCCACAGCAGGCGCTTGTTTTTCAACTGAGTCCTTCATCTCAGGCGCGAAACACTGGAAGGGAAAAGCGCAAGACTCTTAAACACTGCAGTTATGTTCAGTTGTAGTTATATACAGCAGTGTTATTATAAAGAACTAAAATTAAAACCATAAAAATGTTACTCAAAATGAAATAAAAAAAAAAATTAAGAATCAGCCTGACATTTATTCATTTTAATCTGTATTATGAAATAACACACTAAAACAAAAAAATTATACAAACTAAATAGACATAATTAAAAAAATAAAAATAAAAATAAAGATAATATATAAAATCCCAAAACTATACATATAAATTATATATTGTCTACTGTATATTAAATACTGAAATAAATATTAAAACTAATTAAAAATATTAATATAAATAAACTATAAGAGTATCTCAAATATGTTAAAATACACTGATATATAGTATATATATATATATATATATATATATATATATATATATATATATATATATATATATATATATATATAGAAACCTGTTTTAGAAACATGTTTTATGTGATGAACCGACTGTATAAGCCTGAAAGCCTCCACTTTAATTGCGTTAGAGAAAAGTAGCAGCATCTTCAAAATCCTTTTTCTTTGTTCCACAAAAATAAAGTATATTTTGGCAGAATTGCAGTCTTTTGGGTGCTTTAGGGTCATTTTGAATGAGCACCTGCTTTGATTGTGTGGAGGCCGGAGAGCCCCAGCTCATGGCTGTCAGATCTCCTGAGACAGTCTTGATAGCAGGGTTCTTCAGAAGGATGGGGAAATGCTGTTCACAACGACATGTACAGTGACATTAAATCCACTGGGATTCATAAACAAGTTCACAGCATCCAGTCTTGTTATCCCACCTCCTCCTCCGTGTCGTGCAGGGTCTCTAACTTTAACGCTGGGACTCTGTGAGATATTAATTATAAAAGAATAACTTGCATAAATAATTAATTCAAGTATTGCGTGTGTTTGCAAGCCTTGCTATTTTTGCAAACTTACTCTGCTGGCCTCGGCCCGCGGTCTGCGCCGTTTAGCGTTTGCTTTTGATATAAATATACATGTAAATTAATAATTAACACTCGCGTCATCTGTTCGTTTTATCAAGCCATTAAATGCATCGCGCACTTACCTGCTGCACACTTTTTTGTAAAGGTGAAGATTTCACGTTTGCTTTCATTATTAGTGGTGCTGTCCAATATTTATGTAAATAGTCGTCCAAATGGTTAATCAAATTAAGGTTTCGCTTCCGCGCTCCCGTTGCTGTGGTGATTTTAAACCAAACACACGTGACTGCGCTCTAGAAATGATTGTGGGTAATGTAGTCTGAGACGTCCTGCACAAAGATTAATTTATGAAATATTTATATTGAATGAGCAAAATGCATATGAAAATATGAGCATGTGAGCATTTCGAACTCAGCTGACTCTGAAGTAGTCTTATCCCGTTTCTATATCCTTCATGCAGAGGTTAAAATAATCTAAATAATATCAAAAATGTATATTATTTATTTAAATTTATTTATTTATCTAAAGTATTATTAAATAAATATGTGATTAAAGCGATATTCCTTGACAACAACCATTATTATTGTAAAAATTCTGCACAACACTGCTGCATTTAAATAACCTGTAATACGGTCCATTACATCTAAAATAAATTAACTTAAATATATTTAGCGGGCATTAAATAGACAATCTAAATATGAACGGGCTAAATATGGCAAAATGGCCATTTTTTCCCCTCACGCTTGAGTTTCCATTTGGACAAGCCTGTGCGCGCGCGTGAACTCGTGAGTGAGGGAAGACAAAGAGCCCCGCGCATCTTATTTTTTCGTGACATGGTGGGCGGTTGAGTTTCGGTCCTTTAAAAAGCCCCTGTACCGAGAAAGACAGACAGACAAACACAGAAAGAGAGGGAGAGATAGAGAGTGGGCAAATCCACGGCACCATGACGCACGGGTCAGCGCGTCTCCTGCAGTGATGCTCCATTGACTCATTTATCCAGAGCGAAGCAGCAGCTCGGCTCAGGACGGTCTCCTGCCATGGACTCTCTCGGCGGTCTCCTCTTGCGGATATCGGTGCTTCTGTACGGCTCCTGCGGCGTTCTGGCGCTCCTCCCGGGAATCACGGAGCCCGAGTTCATCCGCAGGTGTGTGCTGGCGCATAACACGCAGCGCTCGCGCATCGTTCCACCTGTGGCCAGCGCGCGCTCAATGGTAAGACAGGTATTCAGGATGCAGGTATCTCATGTTTGCTTTTAGACAGCATTTGTGCGTTCCTAATCATCAGCGCCTTTTGCGTGTTATTTTCTCATCTCGTTTACTAATCTTCATCCACATTTGTTTGTTTGCGTGTTTGCCCGTGAAACCAATATTACGCTCTCGGTAATATTTCTATGCTACACTAACAGCGTGTCATTTTGTTTTTGTCTCAGTGTGTCTTGGTTTCGGTATAACAAAAATATGTACAACCATAATTCTGGTTGCCATGGCGATAGAGAGATTTTTTTGTGTGTGAGTGGAAAGGAAAGGCTCCCTATTGTGTGTGTATTGATCTGGATTGTTGTTGTCATTTTTTTTAGTAGTAGCAGAAGAATGAAAACTAAACAAAGGTTCTTTGTGATTGCGACGGTGCCTGAAGAAG
Source organism: Puntigrus tetrazona (assembly GCF_018831695.1). Taxonomy (NCBI): domain Eukaryota; kingdom Metazoa; phylum Chordata; class Actinopteri; order Cypriniformes; family Cyprinidae; genus Puntigrus; species Puntigrus tetrazona. The sequence goes on from NC_056716.1 coordinate 20,546,760, forward strand.
GTTCTGGAAGATATTCTCAGATGCCTCTTCAATCAGTGATCATTTGAAACGTGTTATTCATTTCATCGAATAAGCTGTGTTTTTTAATGTTGCAAATATAAGCATATTAGTAATATATAAGCAAACGATTGTGGTTGGATTGATTCAAATAGGAAATAATTTAGTGTAGAGCAATAAGTGTTTGTACGCTGCAAGTGTTTTTAAGTGACCCTGGACTGCAAAACCAGTCATAAGTGTCAATTTTTTCCAAATCCCATTGATGCATGGTTTGTTATGACCGGGCAATATTTTGCCGAGATACAACCATTTGTAAATATGGAATCCGAGGATGCAAAAAATCTGAGAAATACTTTTAAAGTTGTCCAAATGAAATTCTTAAGAATGCATATCACTAAACAAATTAAACAAAGTAAATTTGCATCTTCATGAAACATGGTCGATAAAGTTTTAATAGTCTAATTCTTTGATAATAGGTATTGACATCATAACTATAACAAAAACCATAAAAAGTATAACGTTTGGAATGTTAAAAAAAATCACTTTAGATGAAATATAAAAACATCGCCAGCCAATCAAAATCCATCCTGCTTTAAAGAACTCGAGAATTTAAACTAAAATAGAATAAACAGGATGATGTTTTTCATTCAAAGAATGTGAGGTTGTTTTCAGCTGCGCTCGTTCATCTAATCCTGTCGGTTATATCTTAAATCTTTTGTAATTTTGATATGGAGCATTGTTTGTGTGCGCTGTGTGTTCGCAGTCCTGGGACAAAGAACTGGCCAAAGGTGCCAGAGACCGAGCGAGACACTGCAGGGCCTCTCATCACCCTGGGCTGGCACACTTCGGGCACCCGCTGTTCGGGTGGATGGGCGAGAACATCTGGCTGGGGGCTCCGTTTTCAGCCTTCTCCGTGGAGAACGCCATACACAGATGGAGCAAAGAAGGAGCTTACTCGCTCAAAAATAACAACTGCTCACGCATGTGTGGCCACTACGCACAGGTAGGTTCAGCGGGGAATGTTTTTCAGGAATGAAGATCAAAGGTCTGTTTATCAGCCTTACGTAAATGTGCATGCATCGTGTGTTTCAGTTAATGTGGTCTACGAGCTTCAAGCTGGGCTGTGCTGTAAACGTGTGCTCGAAAGGCATCGAAAACTTCTCTTCTCACCCGGAATCCACTATTTTTGTGTGCAACTACGGCGATACGTAAGTAAGACTTTGCAAAGATGATTATATGCAGATACATAGTAATGTTAAGTGCAGGTCAAAATATGTCTGTCTGCCTCTTGTGGCGAAGTTTAGTAAAGTTATTCTAACATGCTCTGTTACAGGGGACACGTTCATGGTGTTACTCCATACATAGCAGGTGTGGCGTGCAGCGGTTGTGGGTCAGAGACTTGCAGAGACAACGTCTGTAGTAAGAGCTTTCACAAGGAAGCATCACAAAAACAATCACACAATGTATCTTTCCATACTATATATATATATGTATACACACACACACACACACACACACACACACACATATATATATATATATATATATATATATATATATATATATATATATATATATACTTATATATATATATACACATGCATGCACATACATACCTATTATACATATATATTATACCATTACATAACATTTGTATTACATAATAATATTTTTATATTATTATAAATCTTATAGGAGTCATCTAAAATGACTCATTTGTGTGATATAATGATTTTATGTACACTAAAAAAAATGTTGCAAAAACTATTTAGAAATTGCTAGCACATTTCACAATTAATCACAACGAAACGGTAAGTGACATTTAATTAAATTGTGCAATTTAAAATAGAATATACTTGAATCTATTTTTAATCATCTTTTCCAGTGTTGTCGGTTTTATGAAGCCATATTAAGTAATATATTTAATTTTAATAAACCAGTTCATTTAGATGTAACTAAATCCAGTTTTGACAATATACCACAAAAATTGTTGGTTTTATTCGTATATCACTTTTCACAAGTAACATTTTAGACAATCATGATTATATTTGAAATATCGTAATATCTTCCTGCCGATCTAATCTTTTTAGACTTTATTTATCATTTCCATATTTATATCCACATATCATGCAATCGCCAATGTGACGTCTTTCAAACCTACATCTTGCTCAGGCATGCTGTGATGTGTCTCATTTACAGGATATGATTGGTTCCCTGGGTGGGACTATGGCCCGCCCTCTTCAGCCTACAGTATTTCCCACTGGCTGACTAATCTTGGACTGTATCTACTAGGAGTTTGCTGGCTACTCCACTTTTATGCAACACATTAATGTGATTCTGTGAACCCGTTCCCTAACGTCTCAAACTTGAACCTTAAAATTTGCATCTCTCCATAATTTCGGTATGGTTGGATATTAAATTAGCAATCACTGAAATAATAATAAGAAATCTGTCTATAAATATACATGTATATTTTTCTTTTCTGCTGTGTGTAAATCATTTATTTACTTAGTTCCATAGGCCTGTAAATGCATTTAGAAAAAGAGAATTGGCATCATAAAAGTGCTAGTTGAATAAACTTATTGATATTTTATACTCTTACTGTTGTCTCCTGTGTGATTTTCTAGCCTTTCGACTCGATCTCATTTCTAAAGTGTGTTACAACCTCTCAGGATTAAGAAGTGTGAATATGACTGTGTGTGATAGTGAAGATACACATCAGTACAGTGCCTATGAATTCAGCTGTTGTGTGTTTCACACACACATGTAAGCAACGTAGTCACGACACATTCCTGATGATTTTACAGTCGCCATGGAAACGGGCGTACGTATAGCACACTGTAGGCCGTGAGCGAGAACACTTATGAGTCATGAGTTATGAATTATGTTTTGAAGTAGTTGTGTGTTTATGTTTCTGAGTAATCAATAAGCGCTGCTTTATTAGTGCGTGAGTAATGTGTCATTATTTTAGGACGCCTGTACTCTGTACACCTGGACACATGTCGTAAGAAATGTTTTAAGAATCTTGCTAAAAATGAGACAGGTTCGTAGACAAAACCATTTCATGAAATGTTTTATAGGTTTCTGAAAAATGTTTAAACAGTTTTTGACAAAAACAAAAATTAAGTATTTTAATGAAGATCAAGTGTGTTCATTAAGTAAAAATCAATAACATATTTCTGACACATTGAATAAATTTGAAAGTATTAAATACAAGTATGCGCCAAAAAAAGTAATTATCGAGGGAAAGTCCATTTTATTTCAATAATTAGTTTCAAAAAGTGAAACTTATATGTTATATTAGTTCATTACACACAAAGTGAAATATTTCAAGCCTTTGTTTTAGTTTGTTTGATTATGGAATCCGGTATTCCACAAAATTAGAATATTTCATGTGACCAATAAAAAAAGGATCTTAAACACGTTGGCCATCTGAAAAGTGTGTTAATGCACTGTCTTCAGTACTTTGTTGGGCCACCTTTTGCACTAATTACAGCATCAAGGCGGCGTGGCATGGAGGCGATCAGCCTTTGATACTGTTGAGGTGTTATGGTAGCACAAATTGCTTTGATACTGACCTTCAGCTCGTCTGCATTTCGGGGTCTCTGTTCCCCCATCTTCCTCTTGACAATACCCCACAGATTTTCAATAGGGTCAGGCAAGTTCGCCGTCCAATTAAGTACAGTTATTCCTTGGCTATTAAACCAGGTACTGTTGCCAAATCCTGCTTGAAAATAAAATCATTATCTCCAAAAAGCTTGTTGGCAGAGGGAAGCATGAAGTGATCTAAAATTTCCTGTTAGACAGCTGCACTGACTGTGGACTTGATAAAAAACGATGGACCCACACCAGCAGAGGACATGGCTCCCCGAACCATCACTGACTGTAGAAACTTCACACTGACTTTAAGCAGCTTGACTTTTGTGCCTCTCCTGTCTTCCTCCAGACTCTGGGACCTTGATTTCCAAATCATTTTGAGATCTTTCTAAGTGTAAATACAGATTTAAAATCGTAAAAAATATATAGTTTAATAACTATACAGACTGTTACTGAAATCGAATCTTTTGCAAAGCTATGACGGGAAACAATGGCACCTAAAAACAGCTTTGACAAAAAACAACTAATTTAAAAAATGAAGCATACATAAACCTAAATAGGATTTTGGGAAAAATAATCAATCAAATCTGTGAGCATGTGTGATATTCGTACGTGACTGCTTTTTATAATCATTGCTTTTGTTCAACTGTAACAGATTACAGATTGCATATACCTTGCATTTTGTAATTATAAATTACATCCGTCACATGTAACTAGCTGCCCCCCATTGATGCTTCAAACTTGTTAATTATTTATTTTCTCCTTGGATCCTTCTTTTAGGTTTGGTTAGTTTTTACTGTCCTTGGACTCTTGCCGTCTGTGCCTTTGTGAGTGAGCTCTATACAGAAGAGAACTGACAACAGTAGTACTAGGCTGACTGAGTTGAAGACTTTAAAGCACACGCAGGTAACCAAGTCAAAATAAATGCATGAATCAACCGCTTTCAGTCTTTCGTAATCAGTTCAGTGTGATTCAGCTGTGTATAATTCGACAAAACATTTGTTTACGGTGAAGTTTGACCTGTATATTAGTTTGACCTGTACATCTGCATTACCCTGAACTCTCGTTGCCAGTAATCTGATTTGTTTCACAATAGCGTCCTTGTGAGCGAGTGTGTGAGAGAGAAATGTTTGTGAATGCAGGCCAGTCTCATTGATGTCACGCGAAATTCAACAGAGGCACAAGCCAGAGTCGGATTCCTCTACACACTCGCTGTTTGCTGACTGAAGACAAATGACAGTTATGGGAAGGTGGTTACAGGATTTTATAGCATAAAACTTTGTGGATTTAGGCAGCTCAGATTCTCCTGCTAAAGTAAGTGGAACTAATTCTATTCTGATTGACTCTGTGGTTTCAAAAGCCATCATGGTGTTGTTTGGCTATACATTGATTGTGGTCACTCTACATTCGATGATGGCAACTGTGAGAGGAGGTGAAACTCAACAAACTGGGACTCGGATAATGATGTTCAACATCCCAAACACTGAACATAATGAAACACGTGAAAGACTGGATGACGCTTTAAACCTGCTCAAGAGTCTAGAGTTTTATGCTAGTGCTGATGAATCTTCAAGAAACACTTTGGCTGAATCGACTGATATGCATTCAGTGGCTGATTCCACATCAACCAGAACTGAATGTGATAAAGTTAATTGTAAAGATATTGTACACAAGGAGCCTAAGAAGGATGAGAAGTTAAATAAGGTGGGATGTGATGGCGAATGCGTGATTAATTCCCTGGATAACACCTCGTCTAAAGCCTTGGAAGCTACCTCCAGTGGAGATCCAGTGGTCATCACACATCTCGGGCGAGTTCGTGGCCTTACTCTGGATAAAGCTCATGTGTTTTATGGGATTCCATATGCAGACCCTCCTTTGGGGGACAAACGCTGGGCTCCTCCTTCATCTGTGTCACCTTGGACGTATACTTATGACGCCACATTTCCGCGCCCTGCTTGCATGCAGATGTGTGCTGGTGAGTTCTCTCGGATGTGTCCTCCTAAGGTATGAAACACTCACATTTGCAAACCATCCACAAAATAAACAGTGCATTTAGAAAACCATAGTGTGTATTATGTTTATATATTTAATGTCCCGAAGGCTTGAATAATTTGCCATGTCGTTTGTACTACGGACATGTAGGGACACTTTATCAACCTCCTAGCAATACCCTGGCAACCAAATAGCAACAATATAGAAAATGCATAGCAACACACAAAAAAACACTCAGAAAACTCCAGCAGCCATATGCTGGCAACCACCTAGTAACAATCTAAAAACAACAAAGCAACACATTAAGAAAGAACACTTTCTAAAACTCTAGCAGCACTCTAGCAACCACATAGCAACATGCTAAGAAATCAAACAAAGCAACACACTTAGAAACACTAAGGAGAATTTAACAAGCACATAGCAACACCCTGTCAACCATCTAGAAACCCCACTTCAACATGTTCAAAATGCTCAAAACACTTTAGCATCCAAATAGCAATGCCTTGGCAACCACCTAGTAATTCCCAAGCAACCACATTAGACCATTACAAAGACTCAAAACAACTGCATAGCAACACCCCAACAACCACATAGCAATAAGGAAAGAAACACTCCATGTACTTTAGCAGCCACATAGCAGCTGACAACCACACTGCAACGCCATAGCAAAGAAAGACTCTGCACACTTTAGCAACACCCTAGCAACCATACAGGAATGTGAATGCGTGAATGTCTGAATTTGCCCAGGTTAGCGAGGACTGCCTATATCTGAATGTCTTTGTTCCTGTGAGCGTCAACCTGTCGTTGCCGATAACAACAGCCTTGCCAGTAATGGTGTGGATTCACGGTGGTGACTTCATCGCTGGCTCCGCCTCCAAACCTCTATATGACGGCCGCTTCATCAGTAACTATAGCAACACAGTAGTTGTCAACATGGAGTATCGTCTTGGTTAGTCAAACTGATTTTCCATATTGGCATACATGATGACATCTGACTGAGCCACTTGCTAAGATGTTCTGGTCAATTTTTAGGTGCATTTGGCTTCTTAGTCACAGGCAAAGATCCCGAGAGCTCCGCAGTGGGGAATTATGGGATTCTAGACCAGCAGGCAGCACTGCGCTGGGTCCAAGAAAACATAGCAGATTTTGGAGGAGACCCAAATAAGGTATCAGGGAACATGGGGGTGGATTAATGACGACAGTCTGGACATCAAATTACAGTACATTATATCTCTGTGTGTAGGTTACTCTGTTTAGCGAGAGCGCTGGTGCCCAATCAGTGTGTCTTCATCTGATGATGAGGAGCAGCGAGTCTTTGTTTAGACACGCAGCCATACAGAGTTTACCATTCTCTTTACCACTGAAAACCAGGTAAAACACACATAAATCATCCAATTACTCACCCTCACTCAAGATCAAGAGTCTACGCTGGACATAATTTTGGATTAATGCAGTGCATTCTGGGATTGCATTTTCTCTGAATAAACATAATGTTAATTTTTAGAATCTCAGCAAGACAAGGTATCGAGTGTAATTCTGATTACCATCTGAATTGGTTGTAAAGCTATGCTATAAAGCCTTATCAGTTCAATATGTTTTGGAACTGAGCCTTAGCCTGTATAGAAGCTGCTGCTGAAGATGATGGTGCTTATTGTTTTGTAGATGGGATGCTGTGAAACTGGGCTGGGATTTTGCTAAACTGACTAATTGCTCAGCATTCGATCTGCCCTGTCTGCGCTCTCTCAGCTCACATGACGTGCTCAACGCCCAGGTTGAATCAGGTACTGTTACTGTTACTAAATCTTTTAAAAAAAAAATCAGAAAAACTGAAGAAAATTTACATTTTAATTTTAGATAGAAATACTTTGTGGACTAGAATAACTAAAATAAAAAAAAGTATAATGACAAATAATATAAAAACAAAATTTGTCAAAATTAAAAAATAATAATAAAAACGAAATATTTCCAACTAAAACTAACCAACTATACTAAAAAATGAATAAAAATAAACAAATAAAATTAATACATATGCTCAATTATAAATATGATGAACGAGTTTATTATGTGAACAAGTCAAATGCATAATTTATTAAACAATTAATAAAAATGTTTGACTGCAGAATGACGTGGCTAGCAAAACATGTACAATGAAGTAATCTGAAATCTAATTCTGTTCCTTTGAAGGTTCAAAGATCATCAACCCCTTCCGTTTCCTGGAGGTCTTTGAGACATGGGGGCCGTTCATTGATGGAGAACTGATCCGGGAACAGCCAATCACAGCCTTCCAAACAGGCCACTGGCAGAGTTACAAGCCTGTCATACTTGGTTTGTGCTTCAACAACAACATCAGCATATTCTGGGTTAAACATAAGCTAAGCTATCACATGTTGTCTATTAATACAGAACAGAAATGCTGTGCCATGAATTTTTTTTAAAGGTGTGGTTAACCCAAAAAATGAACATTTTAAAACGGAAATAGATGAGTTTGTTTATCCATCAGAACAGATTTGGAGAAATTTAGCATTACATCACTCGCTCACCAATGGATGCTCTGCAGTGAATGGGTGCCGTCACAACGAGAGTCCAAAAAGCTGATAGAAACATCACATAAGTAATCCACACCACTCCAGTCCATCAATCAATGTCTTGTGAAATAAAAAGCTGTGTTTTTAAGAAACAAATTAGTAGTTATGACTTTGAATTCAAACCATTGCTTCTCTATCCATAATAATATGGACTCGTATTTTGGCCAAAAGTGATGGTTTAAAGTCAAGAATAGTGTAATAATGGTGGATTTGTGTTTTAAAAGATGCAGCTATTGGCCTTTCAAAATGTTAACTGATGGACTGGAGTGGATTACTTGTGATGTTTCTATCCACTGTTTGGGCTCTCATTCTGACGGCACCCATTCACTGCTTACAACAAACTCATCTACATCTCGAGGATGAGCACAATTTCAGGAAATGATCATTTTTAGGTGAACTATTCTTTTAAGCTGGATTATTCAGTGAGGTTAGCATTGTTTACCTCTAATATCTCTCTCTGGTCTGTCCTGTAGGTACAACCTCAGAGGAAGGGGTGACCTTTGTGTACAACATTTTCAACCGGTCCGTATCAACACTGGAATGTGTGCTCTATACTGCCGCCATCTTTAAGCAACATGCGCTTAAAATTCTGCACAAATACATTCCTTTCTACCGAGACCAGGACAGAAGAGTGATGCTTTCTCAAGTAAGACATCAATATCTTTTAAATAAAACAACTGCAAGACAAAGAGCACAGAATAAAGATTAGATTACCCTTCTTTAGTTTATAAAAGTGACCTGTTTTGCAGATCGTCACGGATTACATGTTTCTGTGTCCGACTCGATTTTCTGCTCGTTCTGGAGTAAAAGCCGGCGGAGCCGTTTGGTTGTATGTATTTGACCACGCTCCGTCCGATCACAACATATGGGAGGGGCTTCCGTTCTGCTACAATCATACCTGCCACGGGGCGGAGCTGCCCTTTCTCTTTGACTCCGCCCCCAGCACCAACTTCACACTTACGCCTGAAGAGACCCTTCTGGCAAATCGGATGGCGTGTTACTGGGGAACGTTCGCCCATACGGGGAACCCAAACTCTCGAAGCGAACAGACACACTTCTGCTCACAGCAGAGACTGCCTGTTTGGCCTCGGTACACGGCTTCAGAGGGCTGGCCCATCCTGAATCTGACTCTACCCTCACACCCACAGCACGGGGACAGAGACCATTTCTGTGACTTCTGGGATCGGCTGGACATCTATTGAAGGGAGGAGATTGAGCTGAGCTTTTTTGCTATTCATTAACCAGTATTTTTTTTTTATTCAAATCTCATCTTTATGTATTATCAGTGATTGGGCCAGTGTAATAACAAAAATATATATAAAGCACATTATAATTCAAAAGTCAGGAGTATTTTTTTATGTTTTCGAAATAAGCCTCTTCAGCAAAATCAGTAAAACTGTGAAATATTATACATTTCATATTCAAATTTAAATTCTTAAATCTTGCTTGTTTTTTTAATATTATTTAAATTTATTCCTGTGATACAACGCTAAATTTTTACATTATTAACTGCAGTCTTCAGTTCATGAATCATTATAATATGCTGATTCACTTTTCAAGAAACAGTTCTTAATATTATTAATGCTGAAAACAGTTGTGCTGTTTAATATACATTTGTGGAAACTGCGTTTTGTGATTAACAAAATTTTCAAAAGAAAAATTAATGTTTTGTAACATAATAAATGTCTTTACAGTCACCTCTTGTTTTGACTAAATTATTATTAAATGTCGAGTGAAAAAAAAACAACGATTTTGAACTTTTTAATTAAAACGTATAATGCATATAAAACTGCATTACAAATATTCCTACTTTTTGTTTCAAGAAAATTATAAAACACATTTATATTCTATATTACATTTTAAAAATAATTAGCATATTCTACGAAGGTGTTATGAAAATCATTGATATATACAGTATTTATCTTTCACATAATAAAAGGTATTTGTACTCTTAAGACACATAAAAATGCCTGAATGTCTTTGCATTATATAATAACATATTAAAACAAGTCCCATGTATTTTAAAATAAAAAAATAAGAACTTTATTTTAGGCTTTAAATATAGTTAATTTGATGATCTACAGCTGTTCATATTCTTCAAGGACGCATTGACATCAGTGCATCCACTAAAATCACCAGTTGGTTTAAAGGCAATTTGTATCAAAAGCTTTAACATTCAGAACTTTTTAAGCATGACTTAAGTTCAAATACTTTTAGGGCCACTGCAAACATGTATCAGAGGTCACCGAGTATAACATAAACGTAGCGGATGACTGAATGTCACAGACTCATGCATCTGTTGACTGATTGGAGTGATCTTCTTCCTCCTCCTCCTCCTCCTCCTCCTCCTCAGAGTATGTTTGATGGCCAATGCATAATGGAGAGCGTGTGTGTAAAACAGCCCCTACACATAAGAGTCTGTGCAAGCACTGCAGCACAGAAACAAGCAGCTGCTTCTTTCCACAGACCGACTCAAGAGCCGGGGGAGAACTCTCACAGAACCCCAACCCAAACTTCAATTCGGGCACTCCTGACTCTCCGCTCTTATCCCATTCCTTAAGATCGTCCAAGAAACGCGTCTGGATATTCAGAAACCGTCTGTGATTATGAGCGTACGAAGTTCTAGGCAAACACAACAGAGCCTCCGCCAGCAGCCTGCAGCTCTCCGGATCACGAGAGTTACGTTTGTTCAACAAAAAGTAATGCAGCAAGAACTCAAACGCGCCTCCAACGGGAAGCGCTCCACCTGCGCGCATAATTCCACCCCACAGGTCTCGCGAGCAAAGCTCGCTTCGTGATCGGTCCGAACGCAGACTCTGTGATTGGCGGAAGCTTTCAGACAGGTGCTGCAGCATTGTAAACACACCTCGGCTCGCACACGCAGTCTGGTCAAGCAATCCCGGCACCGGTGCGCAAAGAACAAGCGTGTGCGTGCGCGAAAACATGCCCAGGAGCACGTAGCGACGGCCGCCGAGCTGCACGCGTCGACACGACTTGAGCGTCACGAGGTGTTGAAGTGGTTGACGAGAGAGCGTTTCTGCAGCGCTCGTGTTTGAAAGGAAGCCGAGCTGGGCCGAATCGACGCACTCGAGCAGGGAAACGTGGTTCAGTCGAGCCCACTGCAACACGCTTTCCGGCTGCTTCACCGCCGACAGCACCACGCGCACCTTTAAGTCTAACAAACTCCTAACTTCTGCTTCAGTAAGTTCTCAGAGCGTTGCAGATAGTCTTTTTGAACGCACACGGATATGTTTTCACCTACGGCAGCTCCAAAGCTCTCGAATATAACGAGTGCTTTTACTGATCCCGCTGGCTCAGTCCACGCTGACCAATCGCAAGTCACAACCAGGCCTTCGATCACTTCTGAACAGCCAATAGGAAGCCCCGTCACGGGCGTATGCAGAAAAGAGAAGTTTGAATATATGAATGAGATCGTTTCTGCG
>NC_056716.1:20563373-20720873 GCF_018831695.1 Puntigrus tetrazona
TCACAATATGCTTTTAGGAATTGCATTAAAATACTTCTGTCTGCAGGTTCCATACGCAGAGCTCGGAGGAAAGACGCTGGTCATGACAGTGTATGATTTCGACCGTTTCTCCAAACATGACGCTATTGGGGATGTGAGGCTGCAGATGAACAAAGTGGACTTCAGTCAGCTCACAGAGGAATGGAGAGAACTGCAGAAAGCAGAGAAAGAAGAGGTACGAGTGAGAAAGGGAATTTGGAGCACAAGCAGGGTCAGGCCAAATGCTTTTTAATGGCTCAGTCCGAATACGAATTGAAGAGGTCACATTGCATGGTAAATTGAAATGATCCCAAACAGTGGGATTTCATTATTACTTTGCATTAAAACATAAACCCCAAGGCTTAAGCCTAGTCTCAGACTAATGCACGTATGGGTTATTTCAGCTGAAAGCACTTGAGTGGCCGTGAAATATGTCATATTTATTGTTTTACCTCAAGATGCACACTTGTAATGTGTTTATCTAAGGCATATTTATAAAAGCCACTTAAATGACCGGCCCTAAAATAAATTGGCTTCACAGATTATTATAACACATTTGAAAAGATATTAATATATATTCACATCAGACATATTATCGATGTTAATTTAATAGTAATAATATTTAAATTTGGATGTAATTAATAAGACGTCTTGAAATTCTATAGATTTATTTAGGCCATTTAGTTATACTAAACTGAATTTACATTGACGCGTATGAATATTTACACAATGAATGCAAATCATACAAATTACGTACATTTACTATGCAAATATGAGTAAATTATAATGAAACAAAATACGCAGAATTACTTCTCTATGTATTCCATTCCCAGATATAATTATGAGTTACACCTCTGTATCAGCATGTGGCAGAAATGTGTTGATTTCAGGATGGAGAGTGAAATAATACCTGACTTTTCGTTGTTGACTCAACAGCATGAGCGGTTAGGTGATATTTGCTTGTCTCTGCGCTATGTACCGACTGCTGGAAAGCTGACTGTTGTCGTTCTAGAGGCCAAAAACCTAAAAAAAATGGATGTGGGTGGCCTCTCGGGTGAGTGGAAGAAGCGAAGCGACATTACATACAGGAACATTTTAAAATACAGATCCGAAACTGTATTTTTCCTGTTCTACAGACCCATATGTAAAAATCCACCTGATGCAGAACGGCAAAAGGCTGAAGAAAAAGAAAACCACAATTAAGAAGAACACGCTGAACCCGTATTACAACGAATCCTTTAGCTTTGAAGTGCCATCTGAGCAGATTCAGGTAGAGCTGAAGATTCATTTATGTCCATATCTTCTGAAACCGAACAAACGTTAATGGTTCTGGATTGTTCTTCTGTCTCCTTTTAGAAAGTTCAGGTTGTGGTGACCGTCCTGGACTACGACAAAATTGGGAAGAATGATGCCATCGGAAAGGTTTTAATTGGACTGAACAGCACAGGAACGGAGCAACGCCATTGGTCAGATATGTTGGCCAATCCAAGAAGACCCATCGCTCAGTGGCACGCCCTTAAACCTGAAGAGGATGTGGATGCTGAACTGATAAAGAAATGAAGCTACGCGTGTGAGCCTTTCTGGACACGCATATTCAGTGGTTGCTTTCATTTGTGAAGTTTGTGTATATGTGTGCATGTTTGCGTACGCTTTTCTTTCAGCCACATTTATAATCAAAAGCGCATTCATTTTTGGTACCTTGTACGAAGATAAAGGAGAAAAACTGTACTGGACAACATGAGACAGCATTTACAATGCAACTGCAAGAATAACACATTCTTGATTAAAACACAATATTCATGAGGAAATTATGTAAACCAGAATCAAATCCATTGGTATTTGATTGGTGAAAAGTAGGTTATGACATTATTGATATTATTTAAATAATGTCCCCCAATGAATTGTGCATAAGAGCCTTAAATAAATAGTTTACCAAAAAAAAAAAAATCATTTAATTACTCACCCTCTAGTGGTTATGAAACTTTGAGTTTGCTTCTTCTCTTAAAGACAGAAGACAATTTTATGGTAGCCATATTATGGGAAAATAATAATGGAAGTCTATGGCTAACATCAACTGTTTGGTTACCAACAATCTTTCAAATATCTTTAAAATACTACATATTTCATTCTTGGGTGAGCTCTCTCTTTATCAACTGTTAAGAAAGTAAACATGGTCAGTTTTAATCTAATGAAGTGGCACAACAAGGACATCTTAAGACAATTTAATAACCACATATGATTGTACATAAATATATAAATATACAAAATCATTGATGGAGTCCATGTTATCCTCACAAATGACATGCATATGTACTGAATGTATATAAATGATGCATTATATGTAACATACAAATTATGTTGATATATTATTTGGGATTTTCACAAACGGAAATATGTACTCAAGTTTTTTGCAATATCGCTATTATTTATCATCGTAAACCTGGGTGTAAATGCCTAAAAATGTATTTATTCTCTTGATAAAATAAAATAAGCCAGAAATTTGTTTGCATGGGTTTCCTGATTCGACACAACGGCCGCTGATCTCTCAAAGGCTGAACTGTTCGTTTTCCAGCAGTGGCTCTGTATGTTCATCTGAATTCTAGAACAGAGTCGGATATATAATATATTAACTACATAACAAACATTACAAGATTTTTGCATGCTTAATGTAGGTTAAAATTTAAGACCACCAAAGAAAAATGAAGGAATGTAGGGAACAATATAGTTCAATATGCTTTCTAAATGTAAAAAGAGTTTGAAAAAGTACTTTAAAATAGCTTAGCTATAAAATTAAATGATCACATTGTAAAAAAATTGTATGTTCTTCATCTGTATTTTTGACGTTTTCCAGTGCAAATGTCTGAAGATTAACAAATCAAGGTACATTTATACATAAAAACAAATATTAATCTCAGCTTAGAAATTCTTAGCTCAGAACATTCAACATAAATTCAAAGCAAAAACTAGTTTTTTTTATTTTAAAATACATTTGCTCTTGCATACGCTTAACTGTATTCAATTTCTTGTAAAGTTTTATGTTGCATCTCAAATGCATATGGATTTAAGAATGATTATACATTTTTACCGGAAAACAAAAAATACTGTGGGAGATATTTATTAGTAGTAACGTATTCAACATTTAATGCCATGGCTTTCTTCCCTGGTCCCTTCATTTATTGATTTAAGACTTGCTTTTTAAGACTCGCAGAAACCCTGAATTATTATTGCATATATATAAACTATATTCTAGAGCTTGAACGTGTGAATGTTGTACCTGCATTACGCTGATGTAGTCCTGTTTGTGGAGGGTGCTGTAGGACTTAATACCTTTCCAAATCAGAAAGAGCATGTATATGGCTGCTAACATGCACTGGAGGATGGACACGAAACCACTGCCTTTCAGCACATACACTCCAATGCGCTGAGACAGAGAGAGGAGAAAGACCATAAGCTCATGTAAGTGGCATATCCTAGTGGTTTATTGAGTGGCAGTGTGTCTGTACACACACCTGCTGAGGGGTGGCCTTTTCCATTAGTGAGGATTTAATAAAGAAGGTGGCAAAAGAACAAACCGCAAACAGCAAGCTGAAGATATTCAGGCCCATCAGAGTCATGACCTACAACACCAGAGATCACAGACAAGCCTATTAACACCATATACCAAGGATACACTCATACAGCTATTACAAACATCTAAATATCACTGCAATAGGCAACAAAATATCAAACCAAGGGACATTCATTTCAAAAATAAGGGAGCACAAATAGATTTCAATCCGAGTGTTTCACAAAAAGATGTTTATAGAGCAAAAAAAAGATACTGTTCAAAAAAGAAGACAAAAGGTTATAAAAAAATGCATTAAAAAAAAAAAGACAAAACAAACTTACCTTGATTTTTTGGGGTTTCCTTTGGATGTCGATTGCAAGTGACCCCGTGGCTAGAAACTGAGACATAAACAGATATATACAGAAAATAACTGATCAGTAACTGTATTGTAGTGTTTCAGACCGATCACTGCTTTTGTTCTGATTTAATGACGGTCAAATCTGGAAACCGAAGTGTTAACTGGAGGACTTACGAAAAGGCTGCACCATATTGGAGCTGTCATAGACGCGGAGCAGCTGAAAGTCAAACAGGTATAAGAGAAAGTGGAAAGAATACAGAAGCCGGCGCTGAAAATCTGAACAACCTGAAAGAGAAGAGAGGAATAAAAGGATGCAGTATATCCTGCCCACTACTGGTCAAAAGAAAACTTGTATGCAATAATGAAAGTATCAAATATTAGTATGGCATGCTACCATCACGTATTTAATACAGCAAGTGACATTCATTTAGAAAATAAAATGTTTAGTTTTTAATCTTTGACCATCTTTTGACAAGTCAAAAGATGGTAAATATGATGCTGCTGCTATCACTTTTCACTTTTTATTATTTTAGCATCACTGATTGTAATTTTGTTGTGTTTTTGTCATTTTTATTCGTTTTTTAATGTTGATAACGTTCTTAAAAGTACATTCGTTTTATTTATTTTAGTACTTTATGTTCAACTAAACTGAGAAATGTCTCCCTGGCATGTAGCTGAAATTTGTTCCTTAAATCTGAATTTTATTGGGTGTCTGTGACAGTTAAACCAGATTTTGTTACCCCAGAGAGGAGGAGGCGGGTGTTGACCGTTGTCCCAAACCAGCGGACCAGTCTGTCCTCCATCAACTCTCCAGCTGTAGAGTCGTCAGCTGGAACAGGGCAGGGCAAAGGGCGTGCCTTAAAAAACACCTGATGAAGTCCTTCCTGGAACATGTTCTGAGTCGTCTGGGGACAAAAAAAAAAGCCATCATAAGCAACCAGAACAACAAAAGGACTTGATTTGATTTAGAGTTTTTGTTGAGTAGTACATCAGATTGGTTAACATACATAAACCGTAGCATTTACAGTCATGCTTGATCACTGGCAGTTAAATACAAGTCTATAGAGGCTATTCCGGATTTACGAGTAATGTATAACTTACCTCTGGAATCCCAGGCATTGTATATGAAACACCTTTATAAATCAGTGCAAAACAAGTCAAGCATTGAAATATATGGATACACTTATAGACGAACACCCGTCTTCGTGAAACACAGGGTCAAAGTTCTACCTCGGGGTCTTGCTCTTAAAGCCCGCCCAATAGGGAGAGTCCTGATGCGTGATTTGTCAGGATCTGATCAAAGGTTGTTTAGAGTCATAGTTTCATATTGGCTGATATGAATCTTATTGTTTAAAGTAAGCTTTATAATTATTTTTTTAAATGTAAATAAAAAGTTAAAATAGCATAAAAGTTGCATATATTGCTGAAGCAGTGTTTATTGATAATTGAATAAACATTTTGCATTTAAGACAACAAAAAAAGTAAATACAGCAATATGAGAAAATCAGCAAACAACTCGTGCAGTACAAAAAAATAAATCACAGGTGCTTGTCTTACATTCAATCAATTCAACAGCTTTAGTTTGCATAAGGCAATATGTGTAAAAAAAAAAAAGATTTACAATACTGTGGCAGTAAGTTTGCCTCTTCATCAGAACAGATATTGAGCAATTTAGCATTATATTACTTTCATTCAGTCAATGGGTGCCGTCAGAAAATAGCCGAATAAAAACATCACAATAATCCACACGACAGTTTATAAATGATCATCTCGTGAAGTGAAAAGTTATGTGGATCAGCTATGTTTTTATCAGCTGTATGGACTCTCTTTCTCACGGCACCCATTTACTGCAGAGGATCCATTAAGGAGCAAGTAATGTAATTTATATGTTTCTTTTAATAAATCTGTTTATACGAAGAAACAATTTCATTTACATCTCAGATGCTCTGAAGGCGAGTCAATTTTCAGCACATTTTAATTTCTGGGAGAACTATATTCCTATATTTGGTAATACATTTCACGTCACACTTTTATAAACAAACTCCTATATAGCGATATCATTCTTCTTCTCCTCCAGCAAACATATCAGCCAGTCTTCTGAATCGAGGTCCCCAGTTCTGCAGATGCTGGAAGTCCTGATCTCCATCACTGATGGATGACTGCAGAGAGCTGAGAGATCCAGATTCAGACTGCTCACCCTCGTGAGCAAACACCAGCATGGAGTCATACGGCGCCACAAAGCGGTCATCATTCGCGGTGCACAAGTTCTACAGAAACACAGAGTCCAGTATTAACACATGCATGTAACTTCTGATGGTGGTGAATTATTATACTTACTATACCTCGTATATAAAGCTTTCGATGTCTTCATTCTCGTCTGGAAGATGCCGGCAGAAGATTGTAGGTGACGCCATTGGGGCAATATCGTTAGAGAAAACCTCTAGTCCGCTGCACAATAGGATCATATCAAAATCCTGTAACATACATGTGCATACAGAACATAACTGATGAGACTTGATAAAAGCAAAGTTAATTGAACATGATATGTGGAAGAGTTTGTGCACCTGGTCCTGTTCGCCTCCTCCTTCTTCATTATAACATAAAATATTGTCCCTGTCTTCTTCTGTATGGTTGAAGTGTTGCCAATGAGCTTTTCTTTCACACCTTCTTTTCAGGACAATAAGCAACAGTAACAGCACTATAAAAAAAGAAAACATTTTTGAAAATCATCACCGTTAAACACTCTTTTCGAGTTGGTCTGAAAGAAAATGCAAATTCATTCTTTGCCACTAGGTGTCGCTTTTGAAACATTAAAAGCTCACAAACACTGCTTCACCAGATCCAGAGGGGCTTGGAAAAATTAATTGTTGAATTAATCGAACAGATAAGATAAAAATAAATGCATAGTACCAGAAAATGAAAGTGTTTTATACATGCGTATCAACCTGTTAATTAAGACTCCCAAAACCAAAACATGAATCTTTCATAACTCATAACAGGGGCTCTTCAATAATTTTTTGAAATTAGAAATTAACACTTTTTGAAAAATTAAATTGATAGTATAATAATGATACAGTAGTTTTTGCTTACCAAGAAAGCATAGGATGGCTGCTAGCACGTAGATGGACAGAGTGACGCCGGCAGCAGCAGCATATACGTCTTTGAAGCAGGTAACGTCATCACCTTTACAGTCACACACCTCCACTATGATAGACCTGTTCTGAAATAACCTCTTGGAGTCGTACACACGCAATACCAGGCTGTATTCGCCAAGAGCCAGACGTCTGAGCGGCTTCAGCAACACCACGCCGCCTGAGAAACGAGGGGAGAGCAGAAGTGTGAGATATCCAGTATATTTACACCAGATTTACATACCTTTATGTGGGCTAAACCAGTCCTACTGCTGGAGTTGCTGATGACAGTCCAGTTGCTTTGATATTCTGTATTAAGCTCTATGACGAAAGGTGGGCCGTTTTCGGGGCCGTCTGGATCCGTGATCGTCAGACGGACCGGTTTTGGTTCGATGAGGCACATCGGGACTCTGCGCTCCTCCAGCACTGGAGCGTTGTCATTAACGTCCAACAGCTTAATCACTAATGTGCCTGTTCCTGTAGCCGGCTCGTCATCTACAGAAACATAGAACATCAGACGCGTAACACAAAAATGAGTAAATAACAGAGTTGTCATTTTTTGGGGTGGACTATTCTAAAGGCTTGAATACACTACTTGAGTTTTTCAGTCTCAGATTTTTGGGCTTCAGATTACGAAATCTGACCCTCAGGCCATCCTAGATGTGGATTAATTTATTTCTTCATCAGAACATATTTGGAGAAATGGGTTACTTGTGGATTATTGTGATATTTTTATCAGCTCTTTGGGCTCTCGTTTTGACGGCACCCATTCACTGAAGAACAAGTGAATGGGTGCCGTCAGCATTACATCAATTGGTGAACAAGTGATGTAATGCTAAACTTCTCCAAATTCATCGACATCTTGGATGGCCTGACAATGAGTAACTTTTCAGCACATTTCCACTTTGAAATGAACTAATCTTAGTCTTCAGGCACTGCCATCTTTATTACAATTACCATTGTCATAAGCCAGTACTAAGACAGTGTACTCTTCATTTCTTATGAACGAGGCCTCTCTGTCCAGTGAACTCCTCACTTTGATGAGTCCAGTGTCCTCTGTGATCTCAAGCCAGTTTGCAAAGTCTTGCAGCAACTTGTATCTGATATCACAACACACAAACGTGACAGAATTGAACACATGACAGACAGTGGTGCTTACCAAATACACAACAATACATAAAAGTTTGGTTCTTACAATAGCAATAGCATGGATTTGTTTGGATGTGTTTTGTTATTGTTTTTAGGTATTTTACCTTTTTTAGTTTGCATGTATTTAGTTTTTCTTGTATTAAACTTTTCTATTTTTTATTTCAAATAATAAGAATGCCGTAATACTTTTAATTACAATACCCTACTGGGTAACACACAAAAAATGTTTTTGTATGTTTGTATTTTTGTGTGTGTAATATATATATATATACACACACACACATATACATGTACACACATATACATATACATATATATACAAATATATATTTTTATTTATAATATGTATATATTATATACAAGTATTTGTGTGTGTAAAACCTTATTTTCTGCTCTCTAGCAGTATCTGGGTCATAAGCTGTGTATTTGGTGATGGTGCTGCCCACTTCGAGGTCCTCATGTGTCATGATTTTTTTCCTCTCAGGCTCAAAGACAGGCGGCTCGTTTACATCCTGCACTGTGATGGTGACGGTAGCAGTGGAGGTGGCCAAAGGAATAGCAAAAGGAACCTCGTTCTTGACCACCACCAGCAGAGAGAAAGCGTTGGTCTGCTCAAAGTCCAGACCCTGAACATATATGAACAAATTTATTTACCATTTTCATATATTTTACTGTCTCTCTTAAACTATGTAATGCATCCTTACAGAAAATAAAACAAATTTATTGCATTACTGAGTCTATACAAACATTATTGTATATACAGTTTGATTTATGAATGTATATTCACTTTTGATGTCATGATGATTCCTTCCATGCCGCTGGGGCCGGTGCTGATGTTGAAGAACCCTTTCTCATTGCCCTTGATGATGGTGAAACTTGCCACAGAGTTTGCAGTTAAAGGCTCATCTCTATCTGTGACATCCAACCTTGCAACAACTTCCCCAGCCTTATTTTCCTGTACCGTACCTGCATACTGCCAAAGCACACACAAACAGACCATATTAGAGCTATTAAACATCAGAAGTGCCTCTACATTTAGCCTAAATTCAAAAATGAACTTACCTTTCTTTGGCTGAACTTAGGAGCGTGATCATTACTATCAGTAATTCTGATGATGACCATACAGGTGGAAGAAAGGCCGTGTCCATCCATATCTGCCGCTTCCACGGCCAGACTATACACGGCTTGATTCTGTTATCAGAAATAGCAAAAAAAGACAGCCATGTTCAGATGATGGTCCTGAAACAATATCAACATGCATGTTTTTTTGCCATTAATAAAAAGTTTTATTTATATAATTTTGCAAAATTGACCAAAATGTACTTTCTATTCATCAAAGAATGCTGAAAAATGCATACCGATTTTCACAAAAATATTAAACATTATTTTTATTAATAGCCTCTGGGCACACAGCAGGTAAAAATCTTATGTGCTTTTATTTGTATAATGTACATTATGTTCTACGCTGGAAGAGTAATCATCCATCATAATCACTGAAAATCTCACAGTTATATTAAATGAAACTCTTTACACGACACACTACAAGTAGCTTGCAAACTAAAACTAAATCACCGAGTTAAAATGGGAATTGGATTGAACTGCAAACCACTGGAATTTAAGGTTTTTTCACGCCATAATTCAAGCCAAAAATGTCTTGATGAACTTTCCTTTTCAAATGTAGAAATGGCCATTTTGATTATATATTAATTTTAAATTATTTTAATTCGAGTGAAAATTACATTGGAATTCTTTTTGCCACCTCACGTCGAAGTTTAGCTTTATTTTTATTTGTTTTTTTAAGTATTTTTAGTGCTTTAATAGTTGCCAAAGCGACATTTCTAACTCTAGTATTTACATTTTATTTAAGCTTTAATAGGTTCATATTAACACCAACAACTAACAGCTTTAATACAGTTAAATTCACTTCAAACCTCTCTGTCTAGAACTCCTATTGCGGCCAGGCTGATGACTCCGCTGTCTGGGTCGATGTGAAACAGCCCACCATTGGGTTGCGTTTTAACCAGCTTGTAACGTACAATGCCATTTGCAGTTTCTGGGTCATCTATGTCTTTCGCCGTCACTTTTATTACGGTCGCATCTGCAGTAAGAGCATAAAACAGCATTTTATGCCAAGTCAAACAAACTTTAAGTCTGAGAAAGACAGAAAGACCACCATGCCTACTTTGTTTAGCCCTTTCTGGGACCTGACCCATAAAAGGATCCTGGGTACACAGGGGTTTGTTGTCATTTTGATCGATAACTTTGATTGTGAGTCTGACAGAAGTTTCATTGTAGCTTTGATCCTTTGCTGAAGCATGAGTTGTGAGCTGCACACAGACAATATAGCATTTTTCGACGCAAAATACTTCCGTAAAGTTACAAGCAAAATCCACTCACAACGTATAGCGCAGTTTCCTCTCTGTCCAGGCTTTTGGTGACCCATAACCAGCCTGTACGCTTGTCCACTGTGAAAAGACCAATGGGTGGCTGATCTGCTCCAGCGCCTGTGATTCTATAAATCATCGTCTTGGAATCAGCAGCGGTGGACTTCATCTGAGGAGCAAAACATAAAAACAAAGATTTCTGCGATGTAAAATGTTAAAACAAAGAGAACAAAGACGTAGGATAAAGGATGAAGTTAAAAAGGACATATAGGACACCTTCACCACTTGCTTTGGGAACGGGCCACTATCATTTTCTGAAACGCTGACAGGGGGAATCAACCAATCCCTCTTTCTTCTGATCAGGCAAAAGTGGTTCTGATAATACAAAAGTGGTTTTACAAGAAAACAGTTCTTTGTAATTATTGTAAATTAACAGCAATTGAAAAGTTTCTATACTATTTTTCCTGGCTAAGTTAATTACAAACTACATCTGTGTTCAGAGAAACTGACTGTACTTTATTTCAAATAACAAAATGACCATTTGGTTAAATGTAATAGCAAAAAAATTCTACTATAAATTTTAAATTAGATGTTCAGACGCCACTTAATTTTGCAATGATTTTCATTTAAATTACATAAACGTCAGAATACTTGTTGAGGCCGCTGTACATATTAGAAATAATCTGGAAATTCTGAAAGCTTTAAATATATTGGTGTAATTTAAATACCTGGCCAAGTGCACAGCTGTTTCTCTTGGCAAGCATGAAGCGTCCCTGTTGCTTGACGGCTGCTAAATACTCTCGTATGATCTCTCCATGAATTGTTACGACCATCTGTTTAAACAATAAAAATAAAACTAATAGTTCTATATAATTAATGAAGTTGCATTCAGTTCCTTTAGATGAAGGAGCACAACAAATACCAATTTAGACGCATTCATTTTTTTCCTAAAACCTTCAAACATGATTACTATTAACAACTTCTGTCATTTAAACAATGACATATCCGTAACAAAATAACTTATTCATTATTTAATATATCATTTTATTTCAATTATGTAAGATCTGCTGTAGACATTTGCAGAGCAAAACAGACAGATGACAACGCCATCTTCACATCATATGTAAATAAGATATTAAACGACACTACTCACCAGACACAAAATATAAGTGAAACTTCCACGAGTGAATTTCTTCATCTTCACAGCAATGCTGAACAGTATTTCTCAGTTTTTTTTCCTGCTACCTAGTCAGTTCCTTGCTTAAGCTATACTGTAAAGTCTGATCTGTGTGTGTGTGTGTGTGTGTGTGTGTTTGCGTTTGCATAATTATGGAAAGGTGCTGAAGGCCATACATCAAAAAGACAATGAACTTACCAACAGATGAAGGCATGTTAAAAAGCAAAGAGTAACATGCATGGAACATCTCAACGTCAGCTTTAACAAACTACATACATGCATGTCATGTAAGTGATTTTACAAACTATTTATGAAGCAAAATATCATTACTGTATATTTTATAATAAAATGCAGACTGTTGACAGACAGACAAAAGTGCTGCCATGTCATCATGGAAAAATGATTTCACGGGAATTTTTTTTTTGGGAAATGCTGTGTATAGTAGGTTCACATAATACTCAACACCGACAGCAGCACATCTGGTGAGTCTGCCAGTAATAATTCATAATTTAAGGGTTTGCTCATCCAAAAATGAAAATTGTCATCATTTACCCATCATGTGTCAAACAAATCTGCGTGTCCTTCTTCTGCCGGATATAGAAAGTATTAAGAATGTGGATAATCAAATAGTTGCTGGTGGCTTTCTACAGTATTAAAAAAATATATAATAAATGAATAGTTCAAAAGCCAAAGACCAGCAATTCCAACATTCCCAAAAATATCTTCTTTGTGTTCAAGCTAAATTAAGTCTGGTAAGAAACAAAGATTAATAAGATTCGCCACCAAGAAAAACAAACACTTCCGGCATCATCAGCCATATTTATTTTATAGTACCTGTACCAGGATATTTCATATAGTTTTATATAGTTTAACATAGTACTAGTATTAGACCCTTGGCAATAACACACACATATGGGATAGACATGGCACAGAAAAGCTTCCTATCAGATTCACAGTGCCTAGAGTGAAAACTCTTTAGCAAGACCAACAGATACAACCTGCCGAAGCTTCAAATTAACCTCAAAAAAGATGTACAATACTCTCTCCCCTGCATGAACTATCATACAGCATTTTCAGACTGACAGCTCTGTAGTGTATTTTTATACTTATAAAGTCCAGATTTTAACCCAAGAACCCCAAACCAACTGTCAGATTAAATATAAACTCAATCATTTAGTTTATGTTGGCTACACTGTCTCCTAAAAATGTAACATACACCTTACTGGATATCACGCACGGCCAGGTACTCCCAAAAGCATTTATGTAGTAAACAATTATAGATGTTTTTCAAAACCAAAACCTAAAGGGAGGTATACTATGAAAATATTCTCCCGGAAAAATAAGATACAATTCAGGACATACTTCATATGTTGTACATTCAAATAAAAACGCTTCTCCCTTCTAGATGAAGACTGCAGTTTACAGTCACAAAAAAATTGTTCCCAGAGTAATTGAAAAAGCAATAAACATAAAAAGCTTTAGTCAAAAGGCAGACAAGTAATGCTTCCCTACTAATGGAGTAAACTTAACAATACCATGTAATTAAGGATACCCTGTTACATAAGCATAATCTGAAATAGATCATTGAATTAAAATGTAAAGCATTTCAGTTGATCACTCAATCATAAGCAACTGTCTGAGTAAGGCATGTGATAAAGAAGCACTTCGACAGGCACTTTGGAGACTTATCTCACACAATCAAATCAGACTGCTCTTACGGCATGGCTTACCTGAAAATTAATGGCAATGGCAAATCCATCTATCCTTACAGTGTGGTAAACCATTCTAAAATATAGCACAATCTATAAGATGTAACGACAGATCAGAAATCTTAAAGTATTGTTCACCCAAAATATAAATTGTCATCATTTACTCATCCTTGATTTGTTCCAAAAAAGTTTGTAAACAGGCTGTTTTGGGTCAACAATAACTTCCATAGTAAGAAGAAAAAATACAAAGAAATTCATACAGGGTTGGAACTACTCAAAGGTGAGTAAATGATGACAGAATTTGCATTTCCTTTAAAAAAAAAAAAAAAAAAAGCCACTATAATGTACGCATCTTATAAAGCAGTGTGTATTTTTTTAGATTTTGATGCACTTAAGTAAAACAGTTCAGCTTGGCTGCTTCTATTCTCAGAAGCTCTTCATATTTTTTTTAGTGCCACATATGATCTTCTTTCTTAGTGTTACATGGTGAGGGTTCACGCGTGTGTTGTGTTACAGGATACTCTCACGAGAGTTTCCGGTGTTAGAGGACGTGCTGGCTCTGTTATCGTTTGAGACGGGCTTCTTGTTCCACGTTACAGAGTCTAGTAAGGTCTGATTCAGCTTCTCCATCCAGTCAGACCTCTCCTCCCGTGTGTCTGCTGAAAACCAGCACCTGCACACCAAAAAAAATTATTATTTGAATTAAATTAATACTTTTATTGCAAACCGAATGTTAAAGTAATAATCACATGAAAGTATCAGATCCTTTTTTCAATATTGTGAAATTAAATTTTTGGCATAACTCTTTCTTTTAGTAAATTCATAGACGCATTACTTTTTCAAGGTCTGGCTGTGTTCTTGCTGGAGGGTGTCAGTCTCTACCAATTCAAAGGTGTGGGGCCGTGCACAGCATTCTCGCTCAACAGGCCTGACACTGTGGAAGCCAAAAAGAGAGAGACTCCCATCTGCTGGCTGGAGGAGAAGGAAATGATAAAAAAAAACACTTTAATGAAGAGAAGAATACACAATATTCGCACATATATAATTGCACAAACCCACCTTGTTGCCCATTTCATTCGGGTAGTTCCAGTAGAGCAGGTGTCCTCCTTCCAGAAGGAAGTAGAACCTCTGCCAAGCTCCAAAGCCACTCACATCCTCAAACATGGTCTACAAGAGGAGGAAAAAAAAGTTACAGAATGGATTTCCACAAAAAAAAGCCCCCCAAAATTTCCAATAGAACAGTACATTAAGCACATAAAATTGCAAAGGAATACATTCATCTCATCTAATAAAGAAAGTACTAAATAGTAAGTACTAATATAACCAGGGAGACTGTTGGAGCTCTACTATTTAACACATTGAATATGCCCTAAGCCATTCTCAAACTTGCATTCAAATGGATCAGACTGCAGCTATGAAGATAAACGGCTAACGTATTTGACATATCTGCTTCGCAAATTTGTATTGGCAACTGTAATTTCACATTTTTTGCTTATATACAAATTAGTCAAGGAACTACAGATATGGTAAGTGCCTTTTCCATGAGATAAAACAAGCTAAACAATCATTGGTCAGTGTCTAGAAATCATACACACCAACTCACCAAAAAGCCCTGATGCTTGACTTTGGAGTGGCCCTCACTGTGCAACCGCAGATAGATGTGGCCTTCTAGAGGAGAGAGAAAGGGAACCTAGATAATGTAACAAATAGGTTAGTCATCCCAACAGTAAAAACAAAACATCACATTATCCTACAGCTTTAAGAAAAAAAGACTCTAAAAGAGCCAAAATTTCTGAATGGTTTAAATTTAAAGTACTTCTCCATTCCAAAATGATGATAACATGTAAAGAACATTAATTTGAACTAAATCAGCAATAATTTTACAAAAATCTTTTGAAATATTATAAATCTCTTTTACCATTCACTTTCTAGGTCTGAAAGTAAAAATTCCCTCTCTCAAAATAAAGCATAATGAGAAAGAAAGTAATTGTGGGGTTGTTAGTTTAATTTAACCTACCAAAAGAAGGAATGTGATAATCAAGACAGTCATTTTATTGACCATTGCACAGGCCAGGGGATTCATGTATAGTAAAAAAAGACGAACAAAAGGCCCGGCAAACACACCAATACAGAAAATGTGCAAAGCCCACTAAACAAGAAGCAGAGACTATGGTGGAAAGAGTGACACCTTTTCCTGAAACTCATCTCCAAGGAGTCGCCTGATTTTGCCTTCAAATTTCATCTGAGTGGAGAGAAAAAAAAAAAAAAAAAGAGAGGGACAGAAACCCAGTTACATGACCACAACCACACCACAGTGCAAACAACATAGAACAACCACAGTCCTCCTGTTTAACCAAGTGAAAATTAAGCATGTACAACTGTGCACAATATTTACTGGTTTTAAAAGAGACAAAAACTGAGTAATGCAACAAGTGTTCAAAAATGTGAGGGCAGAAACACAGACACTCAGTCATGTGAACTAAGTTCTACTGCATCGATACCTTGTCCAGGGGGAACTTGCTCTGCCCCAATGAATTGAGAGTAATTTTGTGAGATCCCACTAATGTGAAGTTACTAGAGCGCTGGGCACTCAGACCAGGCAGAGTAGCAGCTATAACAAAGGATAAAGAAAAGAATTATCAGTGTCTGATACCACCAATCAACCAATGATTAAATTAATAACAGATGAATTACTCACAAGTCACACTCTGGTTAGATTTCTAGACAAAACAAAAATAAACAATTCAATGAGATAAAGCAATCCATCGTTGAACACTGACTTGTTTGTGAAGAATTCTTATGTCACAACTCAAAAAGTGTAATTTTAAGAACATAAAAATACAGATATTTATTTAGCTCATGTTTCATGAATGAAGCTCAAATAAACAGACAGATACATACTGTGATGCTGTGGAGAATCTTCTTGGGTGTCACCTAGAAATACAAACAGTTTGCTGCAACTGTCCATTGCCAAATGTAATAAGCGTAATCTACTTTCTCAACATAATTTGTAAAAGCGTACAAACCCTTGACTTTGTCGAGCTGCGGAACTGCTGAGCATTCATACTGCAGGTATTACTCTGAGTGCTGGACTATAAAGAGAGGAAAACATAACACCTAATTAAGAACTAGAAATTGTAAGTTAAAGCTTGAGAAAAAAAAACAAACCTCTTATCTTTTTAAATTAATGAAAACAAATATATTTGATTGTACATGAATTCTACCTACCAAACTGTAGACCTCAACATCAATCTCAAAACTGGAGCGAATGTCTTGTCTGTGGAAGGAAAAGATTGATAATGAAGAAAAAAAAGTGTTAATCACTAATGCTGCATTATAAAACTTCTCTTAAAGCATTGTACAGTTTTAAGCTCTGGCATCATTGTACGTAGCATGTGGACTCACAGTGTAATAGAAGTTGGGAAGGTGATGGTGTCTCCATTTTGGGCATCACAAGCTGTAGCCAAAGGCGTTGCCACAATATTACATGGGCCATAACGGATCAAAACGAAGAAGTAGTGGGTTGGACGGCCTTTTTAGAGACAGCAGCCATAAACTTCATGAGAACACTGACCTTGTACAATGATGATGATTCATTTTCTGCTGTTAATAAGTATGAATTAACGCTCACCTGTGCGAGCTGAGCACACAAACTCCACCTTGAGTGGCAGCTGAATGCTGCTGATGCTGACTGTTCCTCTGCAGGGCTGCAGAGGTGCATTCTGGGAGTCTGGTTGACCAGACTCACCCTCTCTCAGCTTGCTTACCTCTGCCAGTAGGGCTGCTCTCTTCTCACCTACATTAAACCAACAAATGAGAGCCAAATCAGAACATGCTGTCTCTGCATTTTACAGGAGGTTCAAATGGAGAAATGCACTTACTGGAGACAAGCAGAAGTTTCTCAGCCTCTGCCTCCTGCTGGGAACCTTTCCCATGCTCCTCATCACTGCAACAGCTCAGAGCCTGCAGCGTCTGTGTGATGATTGTCTGTAGCTTGCCTGCCTCCTCATTTAAAGCCTTAATGGACCAAATACAATCATCTGCATTAGATCTTGAATGCATGAATTTTCCTAAAATACGACATTATAGGCCTCCCAGTAAGTTTCAAACCTTAATTCGGTCTTTGACGTTGATGGTCTTTTTTGAGCAGGTCTTCTCTTGAACCTGCTTCTGAACTCCAATGGTCAAGTT
Organism: Puntigrus tetrazona; assembly: GCF_018831695.1. Lineage (NCBI taxonomy): Eukaryota > Metazoa > Chordata > Actinopteri > Cypriniformes > Cyprinidae > Puntigrus > Puntigrus tetrazona. The sequence continues at coordinate 20,581,038 of NC_056716.1, forward strand.
CTGAGTAGAAGGGGGGTGGCTCTTGCTTTGTGAGCGATAGGCATCAATGCTGTCAATCAAATGAAAAACAATGGGTAAAAAGGTAAATAACAGAGGCTGACCAATATATATAGAGCTGCGTGGCTCTTGATCAATATAATACTGATATGCACTGCCATTCAAAAGTTTGGTGTCATTTAACATATTTTTAAATAAGTTAACACTTATTTGTAAAGTCAAGACATGTATAATGATACCAAGTTATTTTGAACTTCCTATTCATCAGAGAATGCTGAGAGACTAAATATTTACTCCGAAATATTTCTTGATCATCAAATCAGCATATTACAATGGTTTCTGAAGGATCCTAAAAACACTGAAAACTGGAGCAATATGCTGAAAATTCAGCTTTGCCATCACAGAAAAAAATTGCAATTATACTTCACAACATTACTATTATATAATAATATAATATAAATTTGCCAAAATTTTTATATATTTTTTTAAATGGCTGTTTTTCTAAATGGCCGATTTGTTAGTCTATTATCACTAGTATTGAAATTTTACTACCAGTACTAAATAACAAACAGGGCAAACACAGCGATAAAAAATGACAAGGCTCTTGACAAATTATTATTATTATTGAAGTGAAGCGAACACCTGTATAATGGTGGAACACCTTCAGCAGGGCTAGCTGTCGTTTCTTCAGGTGAGGGCGGTTGTACTGATGGCTCAGACACTGTGATTTCAATCTTCTATAAAAAATAAAAAAAAATTCAAAAGCTTACATACAATTTCTTCATTTATATCTTTGTAATAAATTACACTCTTACATTGTAACTAAAAGATGCATGTATCTGTATATTTGAACTCTCCATTTACACAAAGGGGAGATTCTGATGCAAAACACTGCCTAGCATTTAATTTCAGATGAAAACTGGCATAATTATGCTAAAAGGCATTTTGTTTAAAATATTTGAGACAAGCACTTGGCTTTCATTCACAACATAATTCACTGTATGTCATCATATGAACAATTGACATTGAAAAAAAATCAGACCAATACCAGTGGTGTGACAACAGCCTCCACAGACTTGCTGAGAGGAGAAAGAATACAGCTGGGAGGCAAGGTTAGAAAGTCTTCATCACCCATGGTGCCGCTCTCCTTCTCTTCCTCCATTTCTCCTTCACCATCAACAGACTGGAGCTCCTCTTTATCTGTTGAAGAACTGTCTTCTGGAGTTTCTTCCTCACTGTGGTCAAGAGGATCCTCATTTAATGTGACAGTGATTGGTTCCTGTTTGTCTTCCTTTTCAGTTGTGTCTGATTCGGTTTTGTCTTCCTTTTCAGTCTCTGATGAATTGCTCTCATCTTTCTCCACCTCCTCTTCCTTATTATCATCATCATCATCTTCACCTTCATCTTCAGCTTCCTGGTCTACATGCTGCAGGACGTCTTCAAACATCTTGTCAATTAGAGCAGAAGTGTTCAAAGTCCCAGTTTCTGTTACAGAAAAAAATATAGTTAAAACTGATACTTAAAGGGATAGTTCAACTAAAAAAGGCAATTACTCACCATCACATCATCAACACAAATTAAGATATTTTAAATGAAATCAAAGAGCTGTCCAACGGTCAAAGTACAGAAAGGCAAAAAGCTCCATAAAATTAAAATGGTTGAACCACTATTTTAACCATTTTAACGATGTCCTTACAACATTTCTGTGTCTTAACTGTGGTAGTACCCTTGCAGTCTATGGAGGGCCAGGAATCTTACATATTTCATCAAAAATATGTTCTGAAGATAACCTGAAGGTCTTACGGGTGTAGAATGAAACAAGGGTAAGTATTTAATGATAAAAAATTTAATTTTTGGGTGAATTATTCCATTATGTAAGATTCAAAGGATTTCAGGAGACACATTTACCTGTAGATGTATAAAGTTCTTCATTGGGGAAACGAATGTCCACAGAACATGGCGGTGTGGTGTTCAGGCTTCCATCAAATACTTTACTGTCAAGCTCACAGGGGCTGAATTCGGTTCCCTTTAACTCGTCCTGCAGAAAAGACAAAAGCTGAAATTAAGTTTTGCCCTATAAACACAAATAAAACAGCACCCTGTTCTCCCCAAGTGAGTGCAAACAAATGAATTTGCCCCAGTGAATCTCCAAACCAAAAGTGAGGAAGTAGGACAAAAAGTCAAATACACTTCTATAAGTTATCTCAAATACATGCTCACACTCCCAGGCTGTAACGGAGGCCACTGGGGTTTTCGATTTGTCCTGTAAACCCAGGGAGAGGATGTGGATGGAGATGCCCTCTGGGAAAACAGGGATTATTTACTTCTGAACTAAACTTCTAAATGCTGAAAAAAAGCTCAGCTAGCAGACAAACATCTTAACTTGACTGGCTCACCTCAGTGAGGGAGGAGTCAGATAGACTTCTCTTCAGCCACATGTTTTCTGCCACTGGCTGAACCTTCAATTGACGCAACTCATCCTCACGTGCCTGCATTCGAGACAGTTAATGAGACAGGATTAAGTGACAAAACATATCCTCTTATAAATTTGTTTCAGAAACAGTTTGAAATGGGTGGGACAGATCTACCTGGCGAATACGAGAGGCCTCTTTACTGCTGGGTGTCACTGCAGCATTCAGTTGCTTTTGAATGCCATGCACAAAGCTGGAGAGATTGCGCGTGCAGGGGGTGGAGCGACCGGGGCTGTTCAGCGGTGTTGGAGCTTTGAAGCGCTGCAGACGAGAGCTAAACTCTCCTTCACCTACCATAAAAATGATACACCTTTAGCTTTCCACAGTCAAAGACTTAAAGAATGCAATGAAAAAAGCAGCAGGTGTAAAGATCGAACACTATATGGGAAAAATTCTCACCGATGTGACAGATCTGCGAGGATATGGTGCCAGTGCTACCCTCGGACCCGGGATCAGACAGGCAGCGCTGGACTAACCCAGTCGCACCTGATCATACAGAAACAAGACTATTCATACCTAAACTTTGTCATAAAATGACAAAAACTGCACATTGTATATGATTTTAGTTTTAGTCTTTTTTGTAGTTTCCTCATAATAAAATCTAAAAGTATAAATATTTCATGTAGCCTCCACACAAAATACTAAATGCATAAAAACAAGAAAAAGAATAATGTAAAAAAAATAGCATTAAAATAAATACACTAAATCATAGTTCTAAAGTGTTACAATTATGGGTGTTAATAATAGCCTATATTAATATGCTTATATTGTTTGTTACATATATTCAATTGTGTATGTAATAGGCTGGCTGTAACAAATATATGACTAACATATTGACTAACATATTTCCACGTACAGTGACTGTGGTTGCTTTTTTTTTTTGGCTGCTCCAAAATATTAACAAGATCATTTGGATTAAGCAACATTTAGTAACCAGATAGGCTGATTATAATGGAAAACAGGAAAAGAAAAAACAAAAGCAGTGAAAATATTGCACCATTGCTGTGACTCAAACCCGACAAAACAGACAAATAACGAAAATTTTAACAGTTTAACAGTTTAAAATCAACAACACTAACATTGTTTACTATCCGTAAACACTGTGAAACAATTTTACTTCATAAATCTACGCTTAACAAAAATTGTATAAATCCTTCTTAAGCAAAATTAATTTGAAAAGTACTGGAAAATAAACTTATTCGGCCATTCAAATATACTTGAATCGCCAAAGTGATTTTACAAAAGGATAAATCGTAATTCTTACCATCTCGTCTCTGGCTGAGTTGCTGGACTCTAGAATGGATGGAGGCTATGGCAGGAGTGTCTGGTTTCACCTCCAGCTCTGCCAATCTCAATTGTGCCCTGGCAGGGGATTTCTTGGGGTCCAGGTTCTCTTCTCCCCCTGCTGCCAACCGCCTTTTCTTCAACACATTTTCAAGTTCTGCAAAACATTTTATAACTTAACAGCTCACGCCGATATAAGTTTGTGGCATTTATGGATAAACTGACAACAAATGTATCTATATACATATATATCTTATATAAAACATAGTCCAGTTATAAAATTAGTATACTCCTAAAAGGTTTGTATTATGTTTGAATGTTGAAGGCGGTGACAGATGAGAACACAGTCCTACCACTAGAGGCTGAAATGTTTTCCTCCAGTGGATCTCTCGGTCTCTTTTGATTCTCCATTTTCACACCTGTCAGGAGAAAAAAAAACAATTTCGTTGAATTTAAAGCTGTTTAATTAAGGCTTAAACAGTCATAAATCGCGAGTATTAACATTAACGTCACATACTTTTAATTAAAATCTTTACACAAAGTCGTGTCTCTGTTTACACAGTCCTGTAAACGTTACAACAGTTTGTGTGTGTTAATTACAAACGTTCATATCAACATCAATACCGTCGTTACTGTTATACGTCGAGTCGAGTTTTTAATTTAAATAAGTTACATTCATATATCAATATCTTGAGGCTAAAGCGCTGCTAGCTAGCTGCTATCCAGCTTGTTAAACAAAAGACGACATCCAAAGTGGTCGGAGTTGTAGAGATCAAAGGGTCATCACATTCTTTTATATTTTAAGTATTTTCGTCGGTTTTACTGTTAAAATACATCTTTCTTACCTCAATACATTAACCGTGTTAGAGTTGGATTTTTCAAACGTCCGCGTCTGTCAGCTGAGCTCGAGCGTTTGAATTTCCGCGGGCGCTCAGCGCATGCGCAGAGCACCGGCTCACGTCGTCGATTCCTCCAGAGCCCTCCAGTGGACTGCCAGCGTTATAAAAATAGGGATTATTTACAGAAATTCAAAAAATAACACTTACAGCTGTTATGTTATTAGATGCTGCGTAACAGATTAATTTAAGCAATCAACTGAAGCAGAAAGTCAACTTTTCTAACTGCCTCCTTACTACAAAAATCAAAATCACTTCTTGTATGGCTGTGGATAAAGAGTCTGCCAAATGAATTAATGTAAACGTAAAATCCACATTCTCATAAGAAAGCAAGAACATTTCCACACGAATGAAATTTAAATCAGTCCTTCAGTTTTTTATTTAATAACATTGCTTTCATAATGTTATATCCATTCTGAAATATCAACAAGGTCTTTTGGATTAAAAATCTTTAATAACCAAAAGGTCAGATTATAATGGACATCATAAAAATACGAAAAATTCTACATTGAAAATATATTATCTTGTTCCCAAATTTCCAAGAAAAAAAAGTTTCTGAGGTTTGTCACTCACATTAGACCAGAACAAACAGTAACATAGATGCAAATAACAAATGTAAAAAGCAAAAAAATCATTCACGAATAGGAAACACGGTGCACTAAGTTTTCTTCATAAATCCACATATAACAGTAAAATAATTTTGAAATGTACTTGTGATTTGATGTAACGTTAAGGTAAAATGTAACGTGTAATATAGCCTTTCATAAAACTAGTCCCTATGACCTTCATACTTTGCACTGCAAATAATATCAGCTTAACCATTGATAAGACTTTTGTTGTGACTCACTGTAGTACTTTGACACACCTGCAGTCTACAAAGTGCAAAGTCAAAATGTCTTCACAGAAACAAATAACATACAACAGAAAGAACAAAGTGTGCTGAACACTTCAGGCTGCATAACAACTTACGTTTAATGAAAGTAAAAATAATGTCTTATGGAATATCTATAGAATAACTTGGAAGTAGAATCTGGATTATTATTCTAATCCTAGTGTTCTAAAAACACACTTAAATGACTATAGTTCCTAGACAAACCCAATATAACTATGAAAGACATGTAGACAATAACTCTTTCAACAAAACGACCTAAACACAAGAGCAATTACACCCAAAAGAGACATAAAAGGTGCAAGGTATTTGCAAGAGGCTGAAAAAAATAACTGGCCTTAATTAAAGAGATGCTTTTTGATTTGCATGTTAGCTGTATCTGCTGCTAAAGAAGCTACATGAACAGAAAAAGACTTTTGTAAGCCATAAAGTGTCATTTAAAAGTGAGTCACCCATTATGATTTCTACCTATTGTTTGCATTTATATTTTCCAAAATGAAATGCAACCAACTGTTGCAAACTCAAATAGAGAAGTCAGCTGTAGGACACAACACTATAAGTAGACATTTAAAAAAGCATTGAAAAATTCACAGCTGAAAACAATCCTTCAAATATAATTTTATATACCAAAAATTTAAGTGCTCTTCTTTATTAGTTCGCAGCTTTGCTAAAGTTTGGGTTAAAATAAATCACGGTGACAGTGATGTCGTCTCGGTACATGCGTGCTAAATCGCTAGGCAGAGCCAGCAGGGTTGCCAGTCTCTCCTGGTCCATTTCTCCATATTCATTTGTGCCTAGTGCATGGCGAATCAAATGCGTTGCTCCATTCAAATCCAAAGCGGGTGTTGCTCTGGCCCTCCGTCGCAGCAGCAGCTGGTGCATTTGTCCCAAGTTGAGCTGGCTGGCTGAGACCGGAGCTTGCAGGTGAATACCAGTCAGTTGTTCTGCCACAAGCCTCACCGCTTCATCATTGGTCATCTCGTCCCAGAGCCCATCAGAGGCCAAAATCAAAAACCGGTCCTGCGGACGAAGCCGGTGGTAGGTGACTTCTGGCGTGGCCTCTAAGTAAGGTGGGGTGAGATAATTAGGTGGTGCGTACTGATAAAGATTTAGTGCTTCTAAATCAGAGTCTCCGTTCTCTATAACACTCTGCTGGAGCTCACGACTCCATTTGAATCGAACGTCTCCGAACGCTCGCAACGGCATCAGGACCCCGAGCAGCCTGTCATCTACGATTATGGTTTGTCGCTCACTAGCCGGGTGCTGTCGCCATACCCGCTCCACCTCATCTGCATTGGCAGCGTTGTGGTCTTGTGTGAGAGGCAAAGCACTCCAGCTCCCATCATGCTCCTGGACACCCAAAACTGCCCGACAGTCTCCTGCATTTGCAACATGCACTCCTTCCGGTCCAACGTAAGCGACACAAGCTGTGCAGCCAGCGAAGGCGGCCTGGATGGCAGTGCTCCGCATCAGGTCATTTGCGAGCGGCACCTGTGCCTCAAGAGAAAGATCCGTGTCCAGTCGCTGGAACGCATAGCTGAGAGCATCTGCGGGACGCATGCCATCACCGTGTTCTTCGCTCGCCAAAAGCTCCTGCCAGTAAACACGCAAATGATCGACGTACAGGGCTGCTGATTCCCTGTAGTTGTAGTCGTTATGGTGTTTGAACCACTGCAGAATGGGCGGCACTGGGCGTAAGGTCTCCATGGCGGCCTCTAGATCCTCCAGGACAGACTCCGACATCATCGAAACAGCTATGTAATAAGGCAGACGCTCGCTGACTGCTTGAGCGCACGCATGTCCGCCGTGTCCATCGAACACGCCAAAAAGCATGCCACGAGTCTGGAGGCAGCTGGCGCTGCTGCGTCTGTCTTCTAGCGGAGTGTTGGCTGAAAGCTGGTTGCTTTCAAACCTGAGCACTGGACTGGAACCACCACGGCCATCAAACTCTGGAATACGAACGGATTGCTCATTAGAACGCAGAACTGCATTGATCTGCAGCCGGCTCAGCTGGAAGTCCATTTCACGTCTTGGAGCATGCAGCGTGTTGTCTTCTTCCTGTCCTGAGCTTCCATCCGATCGTCCACCACGGGAGGAGAAGCTCTGTGCTTGAGGGCAGGTTCTACACAGTGTATCAGGTAAAACATGCTGGCTGGGTGCAAAGAAACTAGTCAGATGTCTTCCACCAGCATAACGGAGGAGCCTTGAACGCAAATAGCCAGACATTACTGCCTGGATGCAGTGATCAAATCAGTCTACAACTCCAGCATCTGGGAAAACACACTGTGAAATCACAATATTTAATAACAGGCAGTCTTAAATTGATCTAAGCAGAGAAAATGGATATTGTGCATAAATAGCAGTGTTTGGCAGCCTCAAATCAGTGATATGACCAATAAAGGAAATGTTTAAACTCATTTGCCTTTGCAATGTAATATATCCAACATCAAGGCTTTTTCGTATCTGTCAGAATAAAACATTAAATCTATACACGTATAAACACTGTTTACATCATGGTTTTAGCGTAAAACGTGCTAGCTTTGCAAGCTAACATACCGGCTTTCGTGATAATTGGAAAATGTAAGGGTTAATTTTAATATTTATTGATGTTTTCTGCCAATTTGTGTAACTGAACACATATTCTGGAATTATTTGTACAACGACTTCCTTCAAAGAGCAGCTTTAATACGATTAAATGCTGAGTCGAACAGACACATACATACCTGGAACAGCTCGCTAAACGATCTTCTTCTGCTTTTCAAGTCCATCGTAAAAGTGACTAACATTGAGCTGAGAGCGCCCTCTGCAGTGCTGTATGTACTTAAAATTCATATTTAAAATATGTAAATCGCAATTCATTAGAATTTAAGTCATTTGTTTTATATTATACACTTAGATAAAAATGTATTAATTTAAATTACTTAATGGGCAATTTAATTAACTGTGGTACGTGAGCACGTCACCACGTCACGTGATTAAAAAAGCGGCATTATGAGGATCTTCCGTTAAAATGCCGTTGGTGGTCTTTCGTGTCACAATTATGAAATACTTTCCTATAATTATTAAGCTTATTTGCTGAGAGTTTTAAAAACTAATTATTATTATTTTGCAGAATATACTGACTTTGGATATAGTGTTGGCGAAAAGGACGGTTTAATGAGTACCAAAAAAAATGGAAGGTGAGCATTTTATAACAGAATGTGTAGTTTATTTTTGGTAACATATAAAAGGTTCATTTATAACGTTAAAATGTTATTACGTAACATTTTTATTATGTATCTTTACAGTGCAGAACTGAACCGCTAACATTTATGCGTAATGACGACAAATGTCGTGACGTCACTATTTCAGTTTCTTCTACTTTATTTTCTCCTGTTTGTATTCTGTTAAAATGTAATTACCCTGCCTTACGTGGAAACATAGATTTATTACTATTACTATATGTTTTATTTAACGATACCCATCGGTTGCACAGAAAGTATATATTTTGCTTTCCAAGCTAAAGGACTTAATAGTCTTCACGTTTTCAGCTACCAAGACAGATTTGCGTCTGTTACTGGAATGTCTGAAATACCAGATGAAATGGCCTGGATCACAGAAACAAGCTCTTCTGACTATCATCTCAATCTGCAAACAGAACGGTCTGATTTACAGCTCTGAACTTACTCACTGACACTGTCTCATACCTGGAAATATTGTACTTTAATGACCCATTTGATTGTCTTTAATTGTTTTCTTTGTGTATTAGGTCAGTATGTTGAGTTTTTCAGAGAGATTGGAGGAATTTCCTTCATCCATAGCCTTTCAAAGTCCAGCACTGTCTCTCAGGTTAAAGAGACCGCTCTATTTACACTCGCTTCCTTGGCTGAATTACACGGTGTGTGTGAGCAGTTACTATATATATATATATATATATATATATATATATATATATATATATATATATATGCATGTGATTTTATAATTTTTTGTTAAACAGTGCTTATTTGAAATAGTGAACTTTTGACTGTATACATATTCTTTCTTTGCAGAGAGCTGTAAACAGTTACTTTGCAGAGAGGAGACGTTTTGTGACTTAGCGCAGCATCTGGAGCAGAAAATGCCTCTGACAGAAAAAAGAGTAGCGGTGTACATGCTGTCTGTATTGGTTGCCAACAACAGTAAGGTTTACCGTAAAACTTGAGTCCAATGAGACCGTTCCTGTGCTGATACTGTGGTTTTGCAGAGAGGGGGGACAGAGTATGTTTTCTGTTCCAGGATCTGGACAGACTCTTGCTAAGACCTCCAGGTGTATCGAAACCTTGCTCAATTTGTTCAGGTACACACATTAAGTTCAGTTTATGTGCGGTTATCTGCCTTTATTTGAAACCTTTAAAACAAGGCTATAAGGGATTAGGTAGATCACATGATTTTCAAATCTCTTTTTTCATTCTTTCAATGAACTCCATGTAATAAAAAACTTTCTGGCCAATAGACCCCAATAACTTTTACCATATGGCCAAATAATAATATTTCTCAAAAATATTTTCTGTGTTCCAAAGAAGATAGAAAGTCATGTTTGGAAACACACATTGGAAACCCCCAAAAAATGCTAGTAAATTGCACAAACAATTGCAAAGAAATGGCAAGTTTTGAATTAAGCATGAGATGATGAAGTTGAAAAATCTACCACCGACAATATCCTGAAAACATTTCCAAACAAAACATAATATGCTCCCCTACTTGGTGCGGAAGGGGAATTCTCCAAACACTGGTGTTTTGTTGAACTAAATCACAGAAATCCAGATAAATAACTGGAAATTCACTTAAATACTCCCCTGATGCTGAACAGAACCAGATTACAGTTTATTTTTTTCTTGTGCCGCTTTTCAGGCATAGTTTTCCAGATACTAATGCATCTTATGAGCAGCTGCAGTTGTGGACTACTGTGTCTAGTGCTCTCTGTGGGTCTGTCAACAACCCTCAAAATGGTATGGTTATGTTCTCCGTCCCCTTCTCTACCTATTCGCTATTACTAAATCACAATCTTCCAATGCTTTGTTTTTGACAGAGGAGAATCAGAATGCATGCATGTACGTGTTTCCCCTGCTGAAGACCTGGCTGCAGGAAGTGGCATTGCCCAGGGCAGAGCTGGCGCAACCTATATGCTCTTTTATTGGCATGACTGTTGCAAACAATCGTGAGCACAAACAGCGACGGCACAAACTAACATATAATGACACATTCTATGCTCTCATGTAAATATATGCTTTTTAGCTTGTGCTCAGGACTATTTTGCGTCGGTGGGAGGCCTGGATTCACTCTCAGACACTCTTAACAGAGTGTTGTCTCAGTTGCCACACAGTGCTCCTGCTTGTAAGGTGGCTACTGTAATCACTAAAACACTCTGTGCCTGCATCTCTAACAATGGTAAGACACATGCACACACAGAACTACTGGGTTGTGTTGGATTCTCAATTTCTTTTGTCCTCCTGTTTCAGAGCAGTTGGTATCTTCTTTATCAAAGTTGAGGGTCATTCCAGGGCTGTTGTGTCTGTTGTCCAGTCCAAAACTTGACCCACAAGACCAGCTCGCTGTGGTATTAACGATTGGACACCTCACGGATTCCTGTGGTGAGTTTGCGAGTACCAGATGGTAATAAAATAACATTTGCGCCACAAATGATAAAGTAAGCTCTATATTAAATGCAATTTAGCATAATACGCCTTAGCTACATACTCCATTCAATTGTTGTATTGTAGATAATTTAATAGATTTAAAATATTATTAGTTTGGTAAAAACGATTTATCCAAAATAAGTTTTTGTTTACATAATATATCTGTGTATATTATTGTAATGAATCTTTCTGTTTTCTCTCTGTGCAGTCGAGCATCAGTCTCAGTTGTTGTCAGCTGGAGGTTTGGTTATTATGATTTCGCTGCTCACAGAGGCTGCTGATGAAGAGGTTAGAAAGGCAGCCATGTTCGTACTGCACACCTGCAAGAGAATCGGTGAGTTTGTACATAATCACACTGTATGGTTGTAACGGCATGCATAAATTATTGCAGGAAACAAAGGTCACGGTGCAATAAGTGGTGACAAACCTTTTTCTTAATATTAAAATGCAAATAAATCTTTTTAAAAGATTTATCCAGGACAGCACTAGTCTATATGCTACTAATTATTTCTTTTAATGTCCTGCTTCTATTAAATCGGCACATTTTATTTTACTTCTCCATCCAGTTGAATCACTAGGCACTGGCATGACAGCTATGGATCTACAGGAGGAGAGTGACATGGAGAGTCACAGGCAGTCTGCTGGAGAAATCCTCCAGAGAATTCAGCTCTTGGAGAAAAAGGTTCTTCTGTTTTGTGGATTTATATTGTGAAATTTTACAGTGCTTTCACACTAGCATTTCTGGTGTGCGCCCGTGTTCGATTGACATCAGATTCCGGTTCGTTTGTATGATGTCAATGCTTGATGTCGTATGAACCCGTGAACCGTACCTGGGTCCACTGGGTCAACCAAAACCATGGTCTGGGGTCAGTTCAAGTAAACTCTGGTATGGTTTGCTGCTCATGTGAATGCAAACATAACAAAATCGCGAAAGTGAACTGCTAATAATGATGTATTATTTGATAGAAATGTGTGTTTGTGTGTGTGTTTCATTCGCTTTCTTGATGAGTGTGATTGACACACTGCAAGCAAAAAGTCTCATTTCTGTTCGCCGTCAGCATTCCTTAGAGCTCAGATCAGGCAAGCGAACCAAGTGTGAAAGCATCCTTACCTATATATTTCACAAAGTGCTTCCCTGTAAAAGTCATTTTATAATGTAGATGAGAGATGTTTTGTATATTGTTTATTTATTAATAATGCCAAGAACATTTTTGTGTTATTTAGTACATAATCCCTGAAGCCTTTACAAACTTAATTTAACCATATATAATAACACCATGGAAAAAAGCATGTCCACGTTCCTGTGGTGGTTTTTAATTTTTAATTCAAGCATGCTTATATTTCATGGGAACAGTTTGCTATAAAAAAATCTTTTAAATTCTTTTTTCGATTTTCAATTTTGTATTTTGATTTTTAGATTGGTGTGAAACTGTGGGAAAAAGACACCGAAATCCAGCAGAGCAGCAATCAGAGGTCGGCCTCATCTGTGGAATGTAATGAGACATGGTGGGAGGGTTCTGTGATGCGAAAGGTCAAAGGTTACCAGCGAGTATGTGGGGAGCTACACACAACCCCTACTGAAACTCTAGAACGACCAATCACAAGTCAAATATATAAAAAAGATTCGGTGAGAATGTCCTGTAAACACATGAATTCATTCTGCATCAGTTTACAGCTGTTTCAACAACAGACAGTATGTTAATTCAGATAACTGTGTTTGTGTTTTTAGCAGTGTATCAGCACCGAGTTTTTAAGTCCTGTGCAAGTCATTCACTTCAAAGACCCTAGCTGTGAAAAGGGAAATGAGAGAGAGCATGAACTAATACAAGAGAATGAGAGGAGTGACAACCAGGAGGGAGGTGTGAAAAAGAGAGACATAGAGAGAAAAATGCAGTCTGATAGAGTGACAAAGAGATTAAAGACCATGAATCTAAACTCGGATGATGATGTTGGCAATGAACTTCTGCAGCACTGGAGCACACCAATAGAGGGCGGCAACGATACACAGCGGTAAACATTAATCATAAATGAACGTTACGTTTTTACAGTTTTGCTAGATATCCACACTGTTTAAATACATGTCATTTGATGAATAAAGAGTTCAAATGAATGTCTTTCAAACATACATTGTACACCTGTGGCCAGAAAAGTAAAATAAATGGATTTATTGTTAGAAGAAAGTTGGTTGGTTAGTTAGGAGTTAATCTTGCTTTTCTCATACCTAGTTGTTTTATTCAGGATTAGAATGTTCACATAATTCATTTCATGTCAATGACTTTTCAAGACAGTCAGTAAATTTTTCCTCCTCGAGGGAGTGACATTTCTCCGTTTTATTTTTCTTGGGTTTCAGCCCAGATATTTTCAGACATCCTGATCCCATGAAGAGAAACCAGTGCACACACACTCGCTCTGATGGTAAATCCTACTAAAACATCACGCTTGCTTTGTGCTAAGTCACAGGAAACCCTTTGATTTCTCTTCAGCTACAAAAGTTTGCTGTTCACTTGTTTTAGATCATGAATTTGTGCTGTTGTTTTCAGATGAGATGTCTCTGTGCTCTGAGCTGTTAGACAGAGAAATTAATAGGTCTCTGAAACCGCCCTCTGTCTCTAAACCCAGAGATCTACACTGTTCAGGTATAAATACACACGAATAAACAACACACTAGATAATAAAAGCAATACTTACTCTCATTGTTCTTATTGTCTCACTCTTTTCTCCATACTGGCATGTGCACACGCGCACATTTTCCATCTTTCAGGTTGTGTGAAACATATGAATGAGATGGACAGTCGTTCATTTGGCGCTGTGTTGCGTAGCTGCAGGTTTCAGTGTGACTTTCACCTGGTGCTACGAGAGGCTGAGGATCGATTTAGAAGAGGCCAGCAGTTAAAGAGGACTAGCCACACTCTAACACGCACTCATATCCACACACACGACAAAAACAGAAAGAGCACTAGTGAGGATACAGAGAGGAGCAAGAGGGGAAAACACAGGCTGAGTCACCAACCATCAGACAGATGTAAGAGATGGCGTCCGCACATGGTCTTTCACAATGTATTCGGGAGTGTTGAAGAATTGCTTTGACCTTAAATGTTGAGAAAGTAGGCCTGGAGAACCAAACACACCCTCATGATTTACATTTAGCAGATGCTTTTCATATGCTGGGAATTTGTAATTACATACAAAGTCCGATGATGCATTTATATTCTATTTTTCTAAAAATACGAAGATCGTCTTACAAATGGTCTGTAGAATCGAGTTTTGAATTTACCGAAATTAATAAAAGTGAAGTTTAACGATATAAGTTCTTCACATGCCCTATTTGCCATTTTAGTGCATTTGGTGCTTCTTTCCTGTCCTCTAATTCTCTGTTTCTTTCTCCAGGTGCTAGTCTCACATCGGCGAGAAGGCAGAGAGAAATATACAGTAAGTGAAATGTTCTTTCCCTTTCAGGACAAAAGAGAACTGTTGCTCTCAGATGTATTTCAGTTTAGGGGTGAGGGGGGAGGTAACATTCATAATGTCTGTGCCACTATAAACATCTGCAAACTGCCCCATACATTTGATAAATGGTGCATATTCGTGCAAAGAGCCAGGTTATATTATTGAATAGGGTAATTATGTAACAGAAGACTCATCTGTGCTTTTGACTTTTGTCTATGTTGCTGAAATGTCTTTCCATCTTTGCTCTCAGTTTTTTCCTTTTGTCCTCCTTTTTCCCCTCAGTCTCACTCATTCCATTCCCTCTATTGCCGAGTTGTGGTCTCTGAGTGCTGTTCAGTTGTTCCGATGTGGCTTTTTTCCCGTAACCTCAAGACTTACTCACTGAACTTTCGAGAGATGTTCTCACTATAATTGTCAAGTAAAGGGTAACGCAGTGTCACCCAGTCATTATCCATAATCAAACCTGGAAACAGGAATCAGGAATGTATCGCTTTACATTTTTACTAGTCAAAATATAGCACTAATAAGCAATTTTAATTGTGGCTAATATCAAAGACATATGACTAGAATAAACGTTGGACTAGAGTAACTGATGATCTTAATGGATACAAATATTTTGTATTATTGTTTTTAACTTGGATGAAGCAAGTAAATAATACAGATTGGTGAGTGTGTGTATATTAGAGAAAGACCGTTATATAGAAAGATATTTGAAGCATATGTGTAGGAAGATGGTTAACTAGGTTGTAGTTTCCTGTGGGTTCTGGCCTCTAGCCTTTGACCTGCTGCTATATAGACTAGTCATTAGGACTGAGAATGTGTCCAGACACAAGCACTAACAATGTTTCACTTTAACAGGATCAGTGTGCTCCAGTCTAACAATACACACGTTCACATACTACATTTGCATCCATACATGCACACACAAAGGGTTTTGTTCCTTTCAAGAGTTGGTAGAATACTGTAACTGTATTGTACTGTGTATGGCCAAACACACCCTTGTGATTTATGTGTATTCATATAGCAAATGCTTCAATTCAAAACAGTGTGGAAAGTGTTGAGAATTAAAATTAAATTCAAACCATATAATCTGTTTACATTCTATTTTATACCGACTGTTCCGATAGATAAAGTACAAACAGTATGTGACTAAAGGTCTGTGGAATGTACTTGCAAGTTTATGATGTACTATATCTAGTTATTTCATATAAGTATCTAAAAGCCTCTTTTAGGATATTTTAAACAGGCCATTTGTTGACTTTAATTCTGTGTTTCTCCTTCCAGGTGTTAGGCTCACACCCCTGAGAAGACCGAGAGAAATATACAGTAAGAGAAGCATTTTTTCTCTTCACATTCACAATGTCTGTTTCAAAGTAAACATTTGTAAACTAAAAGCAAAGAACCAGGTTATAAGAATGCCCTACATGCTGAGAGGAACGTCCTGTTAAAGAACAGTGTGTATTTGTTCAGTAGGATACTAGTGCAGGGTTCAGTACTGTGTGTGCAGTTTCACAGACTGCCCACTAAATCATTCTAAAGATCAATATACCTCCCTGCTGCCTGTGCAAGTCTCACCATTTGTATTGCTGTTACCAGCTTGGACACATTTTGCATGGTTTGGTTCATTATAGGTTTACTTCACCCCAAAATGAAAATCCCGTCATTATTTACTCACCCTCACGTCATTCCAAACCCGTAAGACCTTCGCTCATCTTTTTAACACAAATTAAAATATTTTTGATGAATTTGAAGAGCCATTCCATAGACATCAACACAACTGAATTGATCCCTGCTCCGGAAACATAGTAAATATATCAGTAAATCAGTCTATGCGACATCAGCGGCTCAAATTCAAATAGGTTTGGAACGGCATGAGGGTGAGTTTTTATTTTGGTGTAAACTAACCCTTTAATTTCACTTCCTCTATTTTTTTCTCTTTTCATTTTCTTTCAGGTCAAGGCATAAAAAAGAACATGGATCACAGCTGTCTCAAGAAAACTTCAAAAGAGTGTCTCCCAAAAAATGTATGGTACTATTAATATTAGGTGAATTATATACCATGATTCTACACAAACTGACCTTGCATTGAACCTAAATCATCCTATATTGTTTAACAATTTTTATTGCAAAAGCAGTCATGGAATATCTATGTTTATTACATTCTAATCAAAGAAAACGCAAATGTAAAATTTCACTTTGAATTTAAAGTAGTGCTGTCAAACAATTAATCACATCCAAATTAAAGTTTTTGTTAGTGTTTGTGTATATATGTGTATTGTGTATCTGTATTCTCTGTATAGTTTATGTATATATAAGTTCATACACATACAGTATATATTTTTAAATATTTACATGTATTTAAGTGTCTATTTATATTCATATTATTTCTATCATGAATAAATATATTTTACATGTAAACATTTTTTTTCTGAGAAGAAAAAAAAAAAAATATATATATATATATATATATATATATATATATATATATATATATATATATATGCATGTGTGAGTATTTATATATATATACATAATAAGTATAAGTATACATAGCACACATACATCTTGAGTAATTGTTTGACAGCACTACTTTAAAGATCAACTTGCTAGCAACTTGCTAACAGTTCATATTTGTACAATCATAACCATAATGCATATCATCTTTAGTCTCCATTTTTATCTAAACGTGTGATTTCGTGATGGTTTTCTGCTTTAGCATTCAGGCAGACACAGAGAGAGGCAGGTCTTTTCTGATGATGAGTTGCAGTACCTCAACATGGGTGTGAAGAGGTTTGGTCACTCGTGGAACTCCATCCTCTGGATGTATCCCTTCCGGCCCGGACGCACCAATGTAGACCTGGCCAAGAAGTACCAACACATACAGGCATGACATGACCAACAGTTCTGAATACTGTAACTTCTAACAAAGGCTGGTAAAATCTTTCATTTGACATCAAAATCACTTTATGTTTCCATTGAATAGAGTCCAATTTTTCCTCTTAATATCTTACTGTATGTCTGATAATAAATGCAGATTTGATAAGCGTAAGATTTTCAAAACATTAAAAAATCTTACTGACCCTGAAATTAAACAGTAGTGATGACTGGCTGCACCTTTCGCTCTGATCCAAAGTGAATAGTAATGATTAAATAAACTCTACACTGATGTTCCTTGAGCATGAAGTTCACCTTGAATCTCTTTAGAAGTCTTTCTAGGCTCTTTTGTTACCATTCGGATTATCCGTCTCTTAGATTTGTCATCAATTTTCCTCCTGCGGCCACGTCCAGGGAGGTTGGCTACAGTCCCATGGATCTTAAACTTCTGAATAATATGTGCAACTGTAGTCACAGGAACATCTAGTTGCTTGGAGATGGTCTTATAGCCTTTACCTTTAACATGCTTGTCTATAATTTTCTTTCTGATCTCTTGAGACAACTCTTTCCTTTGCTTCCTCTGGTCCATGTCGAGTGTGGTACACACCATATCACCAAACAACACAGTGATTACCTGGAGCCATATATATAGGCCCAATGGCTGATTACAAGGTTGTAGACACCTGTGATGCTAATTAGTGGACACACCTTGAATTAACATGTCCCTTTGGTCACATTATTTTCAGTGTTTTCTAGGGGTACCATCATTTTTGTCCATGCCTGTTTCGATTGACAAAGTGTGAGTATTTGTATATATATATATATATAATACATAATAAGTATAACATAGCAGACATACATATATGCACACATACATCTTGAGTAATTGTTTGGCAGCACTACTTTAAAGATCAACTTGCTAGCAACTTGCTAACAGTTCATATTTGTACAATCATAACCATAATGCATATCATCTTTAGTCTCCATTTTTATCTAAACGTGTGATTTCGTGATGGTTTTCTGCTTTAGCATTCAGGCAGACACAGAGAGAGGCAGGTCTTTTCTGATGATGAGTTGCAGTACCTCAACATGGGTGTGAAGAGGTTTGGTCACTCGTGGAACTCCATCCTCTGGATGTATCCCTTCCGGCCCGGACGCACCAATGTAGACCTGGCCAAGAAGTACCAACACATACAGGCATGACATGACCAACAGTTCTGAATACTGTAACTTCTAACAAAGGCTGGTAAAATCTTTCATTTGACATCAAAATCACTTTATGTTTCCATTGAATAAATGAATTAATATCTTACTGTATGTCTGATAATAAATGCAGACTTGATAAGCGTAAGATTTTCAAAAACATTAAAAAAATCTTACTGACCCTGAAATTAAACAGTAGTGATGAGATGCACCTACGCGCTGATCCAAAGTGAATAGTAATGATTAAATAAACTCTCAGTAAAATAATGATCTCACTAAGAGGAAACGCCAAAGAAACTGTGGCTTTGGAATGTGGTTGTCACACTGTTGCATAACAATCTGTTCTTCTGGTTTTCTTTCTCAGTTGAAAATAACAACATGTCAAACATGATATGGCTCGGTGGCCTTCAGATGTTAGTTATATTGCCGTGCCAGTGCTGTTATGGCTGTGGTGCGATTTAGCCTGTGTTGTGAAAGAAGACCACATATCATATTTTTGCTTCCTGTTTCATTTCCCCAGTACTGCTCATCCAGAATCTTGATCGTGTTTTCTCTCTTTTACTGAAAGAAAGCCAAAACACGGGGTGTGGAAACGTCTGGGGCAGGAGCCGAATAAAACATCACCAGCTGAACTCATTTTCAGCCGTCACCATTTGTTAAGTCTTATTTGAATGGCTATGCATTGTATATTTTTGTTACTAGAGTTTTGCATTTATTTTACTATACAACAAGATAACTTTGTTTGTCCTAAAGAGTAAACTCACACGTTTTTACTTTATTATATTTTCTCTCTAATGCGGGAAATGGATGTCTCAATTACTTGATTATTTGTGTTCTGTCAAATCCACTTGATTTGCATGGGAGTCCATACTGTATGTATATTTGAATAAAGTTTACTTGTTGTGTAACAGTAGATTCCCTAGAGCTATGTCAGTCATCTAAATTCATTCCTCTTATGGCTGAAGTACACAAAGCTCTGTTACACAAGGATAATGAGGCATGGCATTTCCTTGAGATTCCAGCAGACGGAAGCAGCTTAAAATTTCATCAAAAACTTCGCTACATGTTCAGCATAGAAAACTCAGTTGAAAGATTTTTGTTTATAATAAAGCCAAAGTTTCTTGGGAAAAGAGCCAGAAAGTTAACCTCAAAAAAAAAAAGTCCCATGAGACCCCTTTTCTCTGGAAAGAATGTAAGAATGTTGCCCCTCTCCCCAGAAGCTTCGCTGAGAAAACTGAGGGAGATGATGCATGTTATCTTCCCAGGAAACTCCCATGTATTGGGATTGTTCATACACTTGTGTTGATTTTATTTCTAACACCAGAGGCATTGCGGTAATGTTGAATCAAGCTTTTTTTTCTTCTTGCTCAGATCTTTGAGAAGATACTGTAGGATTTCATACCACAGGCAATGTTCGATTAAATACAAAATACAGATCAAGTGTTATTGTGATGTGTTACAGTCTTTATTTTCCTTTACTACAATCATCGTATTAATGTACATTCTTTTCCTCTTCCCCATTGGGAGACTGAACGGTTCACACACAATCACCAAGAGCTTGAAAGAAAATAGACCATCAAGAAAAGATATAAGACAGCTGGTTTGCTGCTTGTCAATGAATCGGTAGGCATAAGGAATGTTCATTAGATATCAGGTGGCTGGTTTTACATGGAACTTTTTATCTATTTCATGACAAGGTTGTGTAAAACTCAGAACTGGCTCTACTGACAAATATTACCTTCAAACAAAAGCTAAAAGGTTTTCTCAAGCCAATATTTCTGATAAAAATGACAGTTCCATGAAATGGTTTGAACTTAAATACATTTTCATTCTTTCTCACGAATTCTGCATCCAGTTTGCTACCTCGATTCAATTCTGAATCGCACACAACCCTGTTTCATGACTACATCCTCAGGAAAAAAACATCTTGGATATTGCTGCGACGACCTTCCAGCCGCTGCTGTTTTCTAGAGTAGAGTGTAGCGGTTTATATAAGGTTGACTGCGTCAACTGCGTTCTGTCCCATATCTTCCAAAGTGAATGATGGATCTGAGTTAGGGATTGTGGATTCATGGGTCAGTTCACAGTCCAGGAGGTCCACTGAGGGCGTCTCCACCTTATCCAGACATGCCAAAAAATCTTTGTTCTCAGCTGGTGCAGGACTGCTAATTTTGTCTTCCACCATCTCACTGGTCATGGCTTCACTCACCATAGTGACTCCAGAAATGAGGGCTTCTGAGATTGGAGATTTCAGCAGGTCATCCAAGAGGCTGGGTTCTGGGAGAACATCAGAACCGGCGAGATCTACCACAGGTTCAGGCTTCTGTTCAGGTTCAGGTTCCTTCTCAATCAGGCTGACAGATGCCAGCGCGGACTCCACTGCTTCAATACCTTTGTTTACAACATCTTCCACCGGTGCAGCAATGTGTTCAGTGACTGCGTTGACTGTTTCTCCTACAGCTTGTGTAAGGCTCTGCAGAACACTGCTTGAAGAGCCGATGGCCTTCTCTTCTGCAGGTATGCTCTCTTCTTGAACCTCACCTTCGGAAGGTTTTTGCTCTGCATTTTCAGCCACAGGTGAGTCCTCTTGTTCAGCTGGACCTACTGTCTCTGCTCCTATCCCGGCTTCACTCTTCTTCCGACTGAGCTTTGCTCCCATTCTGCCCCCTTGCAATAGAGAGATACATCACGGTTATTAAAGTCATCTCACACAAACCACTATTTCTGTGTAGCTATACAACACCTATCTAACTTGTTTCTACAATACTAGGTGAACATAGTAAGAGGTTGTCACTGGGCCAAGCACAAAAGTTGAGGGATGAAGGTCTTCGACTATAAACTGGATTACAAATATTGCAGATACAGACTGCATTTTTGAAAACTAAAACATCACATAATGGAAAGCCACATGAAGTTGGATAAAAGATGCTGAACATGTTCTTTTGCGGTTTTATTGGTCACTAAAAAAGGAAAAGAAACAAGCACACATTGATGGACATAAACAACTTCCATTGGCGTTTATGTAAATAAAAGCACAAAAGGTTATTTTTATTTAGCATACTCTGGACATTTATATATATATATATATATATATATATATATATATATATATATATATATATATATATATATATATATAATTTTATTAAATATATATTTTTTATCTATTAAATATATAAGCACACATATAAATACATATAAGTTGGTATGTAAGACAATTTAAACTCATTTTATCTTAGCCACACCTTCCAGCTGCTGAAGCGCTTTGTGAACATGGGTCTCATCTGGAGACCACACTCTTCAAGAGAAATTGAAAGCACAATTTAAACTATCAAATTAAGTTTTTTTTATTATTGTATTAAATAATTAACCAAGAAATAACGGTGGAGTTTAAACCCGTTATAATTTTCCCCACTGACGTGGCATCAGAGCTGAGACAGCGGGACAAAGCAGAGTCTAACTGAGACTAACGATAAGCAGGATACTTCTTTATTGTACTAATCCAAACATTAAACAACGCAGTTTTGCATGCGTGGCAAATCAAATTGTTGAAAAACCTACCTTCGTTGAACAGTAAACGAGTGTAGACGCGTGCAGAGACAGGATCTGGGATGGAGAGACTGACTGTGCAAAAGGAGGAAACTCTCAGATAGTGATGCACAGTTTCCAGACGAATCGCTCTTTCGAGCCGATTCTTTATAATGATTCCTTTGAGCCGATTCGAAAAACAATTGGGCTGCGTGACCGACGACAGAAATTTGAACTTCATTCGACTTTTTCAAGCAGTTAAATAAACCTGTCTGGCAAAACACCTAATTTAAACTACATATTTAAACATTAACAAATGCAGAGTGCACGAAACATTTGAAGGTGCATTTGTAGTTTTTTCCCAATGCACATTGGGTCTACAAAACATGCCCTTATATGTCACGTAATTGTGAATTTACGAACCACAACCGTATCAAAACAGTATTAGCCTATGTTTAAAAGTCTTTACGTTTGACCATGCTAAGTCAATTTATGCTAAGGCCAACAGATCGCGCGCCCAAAATGACATGCTAGTCTTTTAACGTGTTCTTTTTTTTAACAAATAATTAGCTCGTTGTATTTATGCAACGGTTAAAAGATAAAGAGATAAAACAGATAAAAAAGAAAACAGTTAAATTCCACACCCATTAGGAAAAGAATACGTCTTGAACCAGTTCACTAAAACGAACCGAGTCATTAAAATGAATCGGACCTAACGCTAGCCCCCGATCGACTCCCTCAGTCAACAGAACTGCTGGAAATGCACGCGTTCCACGCAGACACTCCCTGACCGGCCTCGTGCACAGCGTCAGCGGCTTTAAAATGTGGAACTATCGATTAAAGCGAGTCGTTTTCTGCCTCTTTGACTGCACAAACGGTTCAATGGCGCCCAGGCATTCAGAGCTGTATATTTACATTGACACAGTTACACAGACAAAACAAATACAATTTATTGACAATTACTGACAAACATTTTATCGACAGTATTATAAAGTAGGCTACAGAAAATGTGCTGCTTGCGTCCAGAAATGAGGAAGGCTCCGAACAAAAAAAATGCCTTTGGTAGGCTATTTTTATTTTATAATGACACTTTTTTATTATTATTATTTACATTTTTTTATTTTATCCCTCTGCTACAGCAACAAGAAATTGTCCACAAGATGGAGACACGGAGCTGTGGATCATTTTGGCGGAGTAATATGTAATAGTAATTTATTAATTTTTTTACAAATTACCCTACATGACCCCGAGATTAAAGCATTGGTTTATGTCTTTCCTTATAATGTTCTAGATACCACATTCACGCAACTTCACCTCTATCCTTATCTCTCTTTCTCTCTGTGTTTGTGCAGTCCTCCACTTTTGTGCTATGGATGATGGCAGCTGTTGCTGTTAGCAGTAATTGTACAGCTGAAGCAGTAATTGCAGAGCTATCTGCTTGTGTAATGAGTGTGAGAGACCGAGATGAAGCCGTTATCACTCTTAAGTCTCTCAATCCCTTCATTTTGATTCCTCTCTCGTGTCTGTCACGACATTTTCATGCTCTTCCGTCCTTTTTCGGAGCACAGAAAGTAAATACCCAGAGATGATTAGAAACATATGTTTCAGAGGGAAAACGGTGGCAGAGTCGGAGCGCTAGCGCGTTTTTGTTTTCCGGCTCTCTAATTTGAGGCATTTCTGTTTCGCTGTTCTGAAATTGCCCGCTTAGATTACACATTTCCTTCTGCTGAGAAAATAATACGTACAAACATGTTTCCACAGCGTGCATTCGTTTCTTTTATTGCAAAGTAAAGCCAAAAACTTGAGACGTAGTGTAGCGGATGCTGGCATGTACCAGTCCGGCCAGAAATAAGAGTTTCATTGACATTCAGAGCATGTGTAATGATAACGCCTTGGGTTTTATCCATTGTGTCTTTGATCGCATGTGTAGCCATAGATGTGTCTGATGATGTAACTCGCTGGATTTTATAAACAGACTTTCTTTCCATCAAGGTCACGTTTCATCTCAAGATTATAAACTCAAACATCTAAGGCGTGCGGTTCGCTGTAAATAAGCATGTGACTTAAAGTTTGTGAGATTCACATTTTCAGCACTGTTAGACTAGTCAAAGAAAAAAAATTCCTGTACCTGCTATATACTGACTCCATACTAACAGCAGTGAAGATCGGTGTGTGTTTCTGACCTCTTTGGTGTGAGTGGGTTGCTGGTGGCTTTAATGTGTTTTTGAGGTTATTTTTAGTCTGAGGGATGTTGAGAGATTTGCTGAAGTCTCGGATTGCTTGACATCAGGACTTCAGTCGGAGAGATTCTCTCCATCTCGCTCCTCATGTTCTCACAGAGAGAGGCCAGCTGCTCTCTTTCGGTGAAAATATGAGCGACATAGATCTTTTGCGCTACGCTGCCATTTTTAATATTGCTGATATATAGGTCAGTTTGTTGTGCGCTAAATTAGGAAATTAAAGAATAGATCAATCGGGTGCAGTTTAGTTAATGATACGGTGTGGCAATAGGGATTTATGTGATTATGAAGAATGCAGTGACAACCAAAGTCAACATCACGCATCCATTCAAATATATGAAGAAAATCGCTTGTATCTTGAACGTCATCTTGGAAGCAGTCTGATTGTGTCACATGCTATAGACTAATCCAGAGTGCTTCCTGGGTTTAACCCTTCAAATCAAATACACATATGGCTGGCTATACAGGGTTTATCTAACATGTGTTCTGTGCTGACATGTAAAATGTCAGGTGATATTACAGATCATGTATGAACCATGTATTGTTACGGATTCGGATAAAAGGATATTGGAGCTGTTAATGTGGTTGTGCATTATACGACTGCATTGAGTGTGCGTTAGAGAGAAATATGACGGTATAAAATAGTTTTGATAAATCTGAAGCATGCAAAACCTTTGGCTGCACTGCTGAACAGCTACTCAGAGTGTAAAAGATTTAATACACTGAGTGTGTGTGTGTGTGTGTATTGCCAATATAGTTGCCATAAGTGTTTGGGTTTCTTCCACTTTTAAAATCCAGTTGTCTTACATGCATACTGTTTAATAATAAAACAAACATATATGTTCTTTTAATTCGTTTGATTTTGAATTTGTTTAAATAACACTCATGTTTATTCATATAAATTGAAGTAAAATGATTTACGTGTCTGGGGTCATTGGCCGGTCACACATTGTTTTACTCATGCATTTTTTTTATGCTTTGAAATTAAGTTTTCTTACAGGAAATCAACTAGCAAATTCTCCCCTCTCTCTCTCTCTTCTTGCTCTACAAAGCACCAGATTAACAAAAAGATTTTACTCTTTTCTTAATCCTTCAACACTCAACCAGACGCGACGGCGAGATTGACTTAGATCTGCAATCACGTGCAGACAAATACACATAAGTCATGAACTTAGATGCTTCAAAAAAAAAAAAAAAAAAAACATGCCTAACTGATGCTCTTTTGGAGTATTATCTAAAATAAATGTGATTTTCATGTTTATTTTCATATTCAGATTATATTATTTATACTTATTTGTACAGGGGAATTACCACATATTACCTGTGTACCCAAAAAATAACAATATGTTGGATTTTTGCACAATCCAATATGTAGATGAGTTTGTTTCTTAATCAGAAGAGAGTTGAAGAAATGTAGCATAATGTCACTTGCTCACTAGTGAATTCCCTGCAGTGAATGGGTGCCGTCACAATTCACAGACTTTGTTAATGATGGATTGAAGTCTGCTTGGACTCCCATTCCGGCGGCACCCATTCACCTATTCTAGCGATTCCAGTGACTAAATACATGTGCAAAAATGTTAGTCACAACCCGTTTTACTTCCATAATATGGTCTTTTTCCGGAACAAGAAAGTAGCGATTCTATTCTTTAGTAATTAATAAAACACGATAACAACATAAAAACATAGTTTTTTACTTTACAGAAAAAAACAGCATGCTGTGCACATACTGCAGCAGCTGTTTAAAAAAAAAATCATGCATTTATATTGTCGAGTGTTTTATTTCACAACAAAATCCTCCATCCATGCCTTTACGTATCATTCTGTTAAGTAACGCGCGGTAGGTGAACCTGGCCGATCCTACCTCAATGCTTCCCTCAGTGGTTGACTTCTTTATTGCCTTATCTAGGCCATTGTAAATGAATGTGGCAGAATCTCTATTCTCAGGTGAGAATCTCATCTTCTCTGTCAGAGATGAAAGGGAGTTTCAGCTTCATTTGAATTGCAAATAAGTGCCATCATACTTCACTGGCAGCTTAAGTTATTTATGAAAGCTCTTTTTATGTTAGTTGTCAGCAGGCATGGTCTTGTTGGGCCATGAATGGAAAATAACTTTTCTGTGATCGTTTAAACAGTGCATATATTTTAACTCGTTTGGACCATAATTTAAAAGGCTTCGATAAGCTTTTCCATTTTACAGTGCTGAAGTTTACTTTTGAAACTTGTAGCCTACGCTTAAACAATTCTGGGACGTTAAATAAATATATTGAACATGCAGGATAAAAATGATTATGCATCGTTAGCAGATTTGCAATGTTATTCCACATCTTAGCCTTTAATATAATATGGGAAAAGAATGATAAATCGAATCGCTTAGAGACATTTATTAACATTTTGGAGTCATGTGGATTATTATGTTTTTATCAGATGAGTTGACTTTGGACTTACAGACATTCTGACGGCACCCATTCACTGCTGAGGACCAGCTGGTGAGCAAGTGAGGCAGTTCTTAATTCCTGACGAAGAAACAAACTTATTTGCATCTTTGATGGCCTAAAGGGTAAGTAAATGTTCAGCAAATTTATACTTTGCATTTGTTTGTTCATCATTTATGTCTGCAGATGCATAACAGTTCTAATTAATACATAAAAAGTTCTAATTAATATGTTAATTAATTGTATTAATCAGCAGTTGAATCTTGATGACTTAGCGCACAAAAATGTATTTAATAAGCAAAGGATGAAAATGATAATGCATCTTTTACAATACAATATTTGTAAACATTTGCCAGTTTAGATGGATTCAAGCTTATCCCCATCTCCAAGCCTCTATGACATTATGGACGATACTCATAAATCTGGTCTCTTAGAACCACATGATTTGTGGCATCTTTCATGTTTGCACCACAAACACTGTGGGATAACTTATGAAGTTTAATACTAAAGGTCAAGGGTTTATGAGCAATAATAATAGCGATGCTTGCCAAGTTTAAAGGTTATTAAAGCCATGGTGTGCGACAAACCTTGACAGTCAACGCATTTGCATGATCAGGCGTTGAACGTCAGATATTATTAGAATTCATATCCCTTCTTATAGCATCCATGTAATCAGCTTCTGCGACACGCTTCATCAGTTCAGTCCCCATACTGCTTATCAGCGTTTATGGGTGGGACAGACCCCTCCGAGAGACCAGTGTTAAGTCTCAAATCCTTTGTTTTCAACAGCTGTGCGGACCCCATCCGCAATATTATGAATCCTACTATCAAGACTTAGCTTGTGAATATTACTTAGGTCATGTGAATGCTTCTTTGTAATCTTCCTAGGGCTGTGGTTCTCAATCCTGGTCCTGGCTGGAGTACTGTACATTTTAAATGCCTTCTAATCTAACATATTAATCGGCTCATTAATAGAAGGTTCAAGACCTGAAATATGTGTGTACAGTAAAGGAGAAACCCAAAATGTGCAGTGCTGGTGGGCCTCCTGGACCGGGATTGATAAACACTGTCCTGTAAGGCATCTTTACACAGCTTAAGACTGCTCTGTGCAGGCTGCCTTCAAATTTTGTGCAAATTTGCAATACTGCACCAAAATATTAGTAGTAAAGTAGAGCAGTTTGGATGCTGCTTAATTTAATTTAATTTAATTTAATTTAATTTAATTTAATTTAATTTATAGTTTCATATTTTTATGTACAATTTCATTATTTCTAATTTATATTTATAATTGAAAATATTTTTAAATATCTGCAATATAAATCTTTTGTAATTATGGTTATTTATTGTTTTTAAAGCTATATTTATGCAACTATAATTTTTTGGGTATCATTAAAAACCTGCGTAAATCCATATTTCATTTATATATGTGTAGCCTCAGATAGCCTACCTATAGTTTTTGTGCCTCCTCGCATCATTAGGCGGATATTTAATTTCTAATTTTATAATAGAAGATTTTTAAATTTGTATTTGCAATACAAACCATTTTATTTTATTATGATTTGTTTATTATTTAAAAAAATATTTTTGCAAATATTGTTTATGTCAACTATAATTTTATTTGTAATTATAGACATATATATATATATATATATATATATATATATATATATATATATATATATATATATATATATATATATATATATACATTTTATTTTTATTTTTTTCAAATTACACACACACACACACACACAAAATTATAGTTGATATATCTCCTATATATACAATTTAATCATCAGCACATAAGGCGGAACAAAAATGTTCTGATGTAATTAATATTAATGAGTACTAATCAGCAATTGAACGCCGCAGATTTAACGCCTATCAGCCAATCAGTTGCACGTAGGTCATGGGATTAATTAATATTCATGAGGCGAGCCTTCTCCCTCCTCGGTGTCGTAACTAGAACTGGCTTTTCAGAAGCACGTCGCTCAGGAGTTTCTGCAAACGTCTCGGCGTGTGCAGTTTGCGCTTTGAGAGCCTCCAGATGGATCGTTTCCAATTTATTCCAGGAAAGAGATGCTTCTTTATTCATGGATTATGTTGCAGAGCCGTATTGCGACTGTCTTAACTTGTTGTCGTTGAAAATGTAGATAACAAACAATCTCAAGAGAGCAAAAGTGTTCAGTGAAAGTGGAAATGCATGAGGGTGAGTTCATGTTTTAATTATTGATGTCGCTTCGTTGTTGATGAATGCTAATTTTGTCTAAATCCGATGGCAGTTTATTTATGAGCATGTCAAACATGTTTTGAGAATATGTAATGGACGTTACTGTGGTTTTACCATGGTACAGATATTGATGGTGTCAGATATCAGCACCGTTGTGCTGAATTTTAATCGTTGCCATAATAGTATCCCTCCGTTTAATCATTTGTCAGTTATTATCAGCTTTACACATAAGTAAAAAAAAAAACTTAATGCAATTTATACCTCTTTAAAAATGAATTAAATTCGAGTTGGTAGACGTTTTTACATGTGCATATTTATTAAGTATTTTAGTATTTTATTAGTATAGTATTAGTAATAGTATTTTAATGGAACCATGGTAACACAATAGTATTTTTTTTTTATTATTCAAAGTTTGTCTGAATTTAGTTTTTCCATGCATCCGGCTCTTTACATCACTTAAGAGTTCAGAACAGAATTATTTTTAGGTTTTTCAGTCTTATCGTTCGATCAGCCAGCCCAGAATGTCTTTAGAAAAGCCATATCAGACAGGCTCAGTGTCCGCTTTGGTCAGTGAAAATACAGCAGATCACGCAAGTGGTGCTGAACAGACAGCTCCTCTACAAACTCTTCATCAAAACGCACGTTCCTGACATCATTCGTCAAGTCATAGTCTCTATTGGCTTGAAGAGGCTGATGCGGTTGCATTTATTTTAGTGAGAAATAGCATCAAAATCAAGCACGGGTCCCGTTTTGTGTTATCGGTTGGTTTGTCTCGCTCCCATCCTGTCTGATGAAATGACGTAAATTGGTTCGATGTCTCAATACTTTGTGTCACGAAAATCCCACGTGATGTCCCCAAAACGCAGCCCTGGCCGACAATGATGCCACATCCCACCG
The DNA here is from genome assembly GCF_018831695.1 of Puntigrus tetrazona. Classification (NCBI taxonomy): domain Eukaryota; kingdom Metazoa; phylum Chordata; class Actinopteri; order Cypriniformes; family Cyprinidae; genus Puntigrus; species Puntigrus tetrazona. The sequence continues at coordinate 20,611,086 of NC_056716.1, forward strand.
CGAATGTCCTGTTTTCAGACAAACAGCGGTATAAGCAGGTGGGAAGTAAAGCGAGGTGTTGGAGCAGCAATTACAACAGATTAGCAAGGTGTTAGATATGAATAATGTTCATTTGGAAAGAGCGAAGGCTGCGTTTTGTATTTACCAGTAGCTTTAACAGGACAGAGAGCTACACAGCTCAAATGCTTGGGAGTAGTAAGCCATTGCTTGATTCATTTTCTAAAGGAGTGAGTAAACGAAAAATAATTGAACATTGAACATTGATTAAAAAAAATCGGCTAAATGTTTCCCCTTGTACGATCTGCATTTTCACTGACCAACATTACTTTAAGCACATAAGAATGATTTCTGAAGGATCGTGTGACGCTGAAGAATAATGATGCTGTGCATAACACCAATAAAGTACATTTTAAATATATTAGACTAGAAACTCTATAAATATTTGCAATGTTTCTTGTTTTTGCTGCATTATTCATCAAATGAGTACAGGCTTGTAAACATAAGAGACTTCTTTTTACATTTTCAATGTATTTCAATGCCATACGAGTTGTATTTGATTTCTTCATAGTGTGTATCTTGTTAAGAAAAGTTCACTGGGTGTCCAAGACCTTGAAAGCATGCGCCGTTTATGTTTTTTTTTTTTTGCAGCCCTGGTTCTGCTTATCCTGATAGAGGAGGGCTTCGCACTGGCACAGAAAACTCAAGGTTGGTTTGAACGGGAACTCGCTTGCAAAGACGCATGTTTATTTTGAGAGAGACTGAAACAGAAAAAGAAATTGATAGGAACATTTAAGGAGTCTTTGCCATCTGTTTAGCTTTAATAGCCGTTACCTTTTAATGTAGAACATCTTACGTGTGTGTATCCCGTTAGCTTTGCCCCAGAATGTGGCTGTTGAGGATAAAAAACCGGCTCACTGCGGGACTTTGATCCAGACGGCTAATGGAGGATCATTCAGTTCTCCAAACTACCCCAACACTTACCCTCCAAACAAGGAGTGCGTGTACATCCTGGAGGGTACGAGTCTCACTTCCACAAACTTACCTTTACTAGTTGCTGCTTTGGTAAAATATGCACTGCATACATAATCATTCAGAAGTTTGGGGTTCTTGTTGAATTATAGGATTAGTTCACTTTAAAAATACAATTATAATTTTTTTATTCTGGATGAGAACTAATCCTTTAATACTTATGTTCAGCAAAGATTAAATTGAATAATAGTGACAAAAAAATGCCACTTATAATGTAATATTTTATTACAAATAGCGGTAAATGCTGTTTTTTAATAGTGCTGTCAAACGATTAATCACTATGGATGCATATTTGCATTTGCAATATTCGACAATATTGCATATGTATTTGCATATATCATATATAAACATTTCATATATATTAGATAAAATATTTGTATAAATAATATACATGCATTTCTATATATACAAATATTAAGCAGCATGGTTGATTTTAACACTGATGATAAGAAATTAATAATACATGAGCGAAAACGAATAACGTTTTTTAAAAAGGTTAAAAAAATCATGCTTTTTTTTTTTTTTTTAAAGATCCTGCATTCTAATAATATCAATCAAATTGCAGTCATGTGGTTTCGATTAAATAATAATAGCTAAAAAAAACAAAAAACCTTGATTTCTAAAAAAATTTGAATTTTTTTTTCTGAAAAAGTTATGTTTTTGAAATAAAATCTTCAAATATTTCTTGATCAGCAAATCTACATATTAATGATTTGAGAAGGATCATGTGACACTGAAGACTAAAGTAATGATGCTGAAAATTCAGCTTTGCATCACAGTGATAAATTGCATTTTAAATATAAAAAACAAATCACAATTTGTGATATTAATTACTGTTTTTACTGTATTTAATTTATCAAATGAATGCATCCCTGGTGAGCGTAAGAGACTTTTTATTTCAAAAACTCCAAACGTTTGAACATTTGTTGTATAATTCTCAGTCGGTTTTTTGTGTCGCAATCTTGGTTTCTCATCTACATCAGCCCATCCACGGAAGAGAATCCAGCTCGTCTTTGATGACATCTACTACATCGAGCCGTCCTTTGAGTGCCGCTTTGATAATATTGAAATCCGTGATGGGCCGTTTCTGTTCTCTCCGTTGATTAATCGGTTCTGCGGGGCAAAGGGTCCAGGAATCGTCACCTCTTCTGGACGCTTCATGTGGATCAGGTTTACCAGCGATGAGGAGCTGGAGGGACTGGGCTTCAGGGTGGAGTATTCATACACCGCAGGTAAATGCAGTTTAGATTTTAGTATCTGTAAGTCTATTGAACTTGTCATTTTTTAAAATTAAAAACCTTTCTTGCGTACAGATCCTGACTTTCATCTCCATATTGGGGGACTCTTAAATCCCATTCCAGGTAAATCCCATTCAACTCAATCCGAGCAGCTGAATCTTTAGCTATTATTAAGAAAAGGCAAAAAAATGGTCTCTTCTCTCTTTATTTGAACTTATTTGAGCACTCTGTTCTAATTCTATTTCAACTTGACCCTCTATCAATTGCATATAAATTCTCTAACTTCTATTTTTTTCTGGAGTTTCTTTGGAAGTGTCTGCTAAATGAAAAAACTGAAGGTAGCTGGTAGTTATTCAAGGCGTTTATCTACTTATTTCTTTGGATAAGAACTTCTGCATCGACTATTTATGCAAATAGCATTTTTAAACAATCACACATTTTAGGGCATTACATTTTATATAAACTTTTGTCCTCAAAAATTGAAAACTGATGTAACGCATTAAATCTTTGGCTATTTATTGGAATGATATTTCACACCCCCTCTATTTCAGTTGCTATGGTTACCGCACCCAACAAATATAAATGTAAATTCCATCTTTAGTGCATCAGTTATGTAAACTCCTGAATATTTCAGTGCCCTAGAATTTATTATTATTACTTTTCCCAGCTGCTGTCTGGAGACTCTCAGGTCTCTTCTCAAGTACTTGAACAATATAATGTTATAACATTTTAATGCTGTAATGTTAATTTAGTTGTCTTTGTTTTCTCGTCTTGTCAGACTGTCAGTTTGAAATGTCTGGATCGGATGGTATAATCAGATCTAGTCAAGTTGAGGAGGAAAACAAGGTGAAATCAGGGGAAGCACTGGATTGTATTTGGACCATACGAGCTCCACCGATGTCTAAGGTTAGTGATGGAGCTCTGTTTCTCTCACAGATTTGTAATGGGTCATGTACAGTCACTGACATTGAGTCTTGGAATAAAACTGTGTAAGATACAGGATAACATACAGGCAGCTGGTCATTATCATAAAATAAACCCCTCTATCAAAGTGCTCAATGAACATTCACAGCGTGCATTCAATATTTCAGTTAAGTACACTTATTCTTAATTTTTAATTTTAATATTTATACATTTTAATCAATGGCTTTTCCTATTATAATTCATGCTTTTAGAGCAGCTTAGTTTTGGCAAGAATCATAATTTGAATTATTTCGATTAATATTGAGATCACAGTCATCTACCACAAATACTCATTGACCCCGGAACATGCATTTATTGGCCTCTTTGTCTCTCTTTCACACACACACACACACACACACACAGATCTATCTCCGCTTTCTGGACTATCAGTTGGAGAACTCAAACGAGTGTAAGAAGAACTTTGTTGCAATCTACGAAGGCAGTAATGCCATTGAAGATCTGAAGGCCAAGTTCTGCAGCACCGTTGCCAACGACATCACGCTTGACAACGCTGTGGGCGTGGTCAGAATGTGGGCCGACGAGACCAGCAAACTGAGCCGCTTCCGTATGCTCTTCACGGTCTTCGCCGAACGTAAGCGCTTATCTGCAGCTTTATTTGATTAATAGCTCATCCAGAAATTATAATTCTGTCGTTACTTACTCATCTTCGTGTTTACTTCCAAACCCGTATGCTATTATTTACCCACTAGAGATTCAAAAACAGCCCACGAGTTTTCTTTTTATCTTCTATTCTTTCACTGTAACTATGAAAAAGGCCTGTAACACACAAAAACACATTTTTATTACTAAAATAGTAGTCTTGGGTGGCAAACACAATTAAACTGAGCAGCAATGGTAAATTTCAAACACGTTGTGTAAGAGGTCCATCACGTGGACAATATTGGTATTGCAACCTCTATGTGGCTTTCATCTCATTAAAGCGCCCCTATCATTGGTTATGGAAGCTTCATGTTTTGGTTTGGGAGTCCACAACAACAGTTTGACATGCATGAAGATCAAAAAGCACTTTCGTTGTCTTGTAAGATCCTAACGTTTCGTCATTAACAACAAAGCCGACTCTTTCTTTTGAGAGACAGTGACTTCACACACCGTGCACTTTTACATTTAAAACCGTGCAGGATGTTTTCCTTCACTTACACACTGCACGAAAAGCCACTTTTTAAAAATCCGTAATAGAGCACTTTAAACACTTTTTTTGCAGCTCCGTGTTTGGCCAACACATTCTTCTGTCACAGCAACATGTGCATCAACAACACTCTGGTTTGTAATGGTGTTCAGAACTGCGTGTTTCCCTGGGACGAGAACAACTGCAAAGGTAAACCGCTTTTCCAGCCTGCATCACTAACAGTGCATTCTTGGGAATATTAATAAATAGTTTAGCAAGCAAATGTTTTTATCAGCACCCGTCTGTTTGACCTCAGTGACCTTATGTTCACTAAATTAATAGTGTATGCAAAGCACATCGGAATTATTATTTCGTGAAGAATTGGACATAATTGGTTATGGGTTGTTATGAAGTACAGAAACGCCGTAAAGCCTGGTTATATAAATCAGTAATAAGTATTCAAAAATTCAGTTTTATTGTTATTGTTCTCATTTAGGAGGAGAAATACTCATGTTCTGCTTTCTTTTGTCTTTGTTGTCCTCGCCTCTCTCAGAAAAGAAGTCTAAAAGTTTCTTCCAACAGATGAGTAAAACTCATGGCACTGTGATTGGAGTGTCTTCTGGTGTGGTCTTGCTGCTTCTCATCATATCTGTATTTATACAGATGAAGCAGCCGAGAAAGAAGGTGACTATATCAGAATCACCGTTTAGAACGAGAACTTCCTACAGGGGCCAAAATACACGTAAAGGCTATATATTTTTCCATCTTTCTGCTATTCAGCTATAAATATACACAGCTGTTTGTAGGTTCATTTCCCTGAGAAAAGCAAACACCGTGGCTCTATCAAAACATCAGTAGTGCATTTGTCTATTTGAGCTTCCTGACACAGAAATATTGACTCAGCCCATTGTTTTGACTTTGTGTGACCGATGCCACGGGCAAGCTTAGGAAAACCTTTATTTTTGTAGTTTTAAAAGGTTTCACTAGTTTGGGGAACATAATAATACAAGAAGTAATTAAACTGAATATTGTTATATATATATATATGGACTTGGTTTAATTGTGATCTTTATGTTGATCTTTTAAATGATCTTTAATTATCTTTATTAGTATAACTAAAGTTTGTTTAATGCATACTTTAATGCATAATTAATTTAATGCACAAACCCAGTCTTTTTGTGCATGCTCATTAAGCTTTTAATTTACATTTTTTATAAGAGTATTTTTGCAATCTCTTATTATAATATAATTCTTGGCCTTTTTACTTTTCTCATTGAATATCCTGGTATAATTGGAAATGCATGAAATTACAAAAATGAAAAGGCTCGTGAATGTCGTTATACACTCACTTTAAGGATTCCTAATATTTGTTACATGATGCATGTGATGTTACGTGAAAATGTGACCTTGCTGAAATGTATTTCACTAGTTTGACAAATAATGTCAAATACTTATCACTGACTTTTTTAAATAATATGCATTCCTGGACTAAATGTAAATTATATTTCGGTAAAAACAATACACAAAAAAACCCCAAAACAATAACAAAAAAACAATAAAAATAAATAAATAAATATATATATATATATATATATATAAATATAAATAATTAGTATAATTAAAATATGCCCAGGTTAACATATTTAATGCACAAATACACTCATGTTCAATCTCTGAAACCGCACAAATTATAAATCATATGTTCCTTTAACTTCAAGCATCTAATGAATGGGCTCGTGTGCTGCAGGTCTTGAGCCGCAGGGGTTTGTTCAGCGCCGCAGAGATGCAGGAGGTGCTGGAGCCTCCTCAGTACGAGCTCTTCTCCATGCGGGAAGCCGAGCTGCCGGAGGATCTGTCGGAGGAGCTGGAGAACCTGCAGAAGCTGCGCCGCTCCTCCAGCGTCTCCCGCTGCGTCCACGAGCATCACTGCGGCGCCCCGAGCGGCTCCGCCTCCGCCGCCATGGCGACCAGAGCGCATCATCTCTCGCACGGCTCCGACGAGATGAGCACGGTGGTCGGAGCCAGAGGCTGGGGCAGCTTCCACGGACGCAGGAGCAGCTCGCGCTCGCACCCTTTCACGCACGACCCACGAGCCCACGCCTACAGCGCTCAGAGTCTGAGAGAGGCCCTGGAAGACGAGGAGCTGGGGCTGGAGGAGCGCGTGATGGAGGAGATCGGCTACAACGATTTTATCACCCGCGGACGCAACGTGGTGATGGTACGTAATCACGCCAACCCTGTCCAGCAGCGCTCTCTCTCTATGGACTTCTGAGTGGAGCAGAAGTCACCTGACACTTTATTCGTCATGTAAAAACGCGTAGCTGTAAATGTTTGCCCACACCTTCTTTTATTATTTTACTATTTTGTTTCAACGTTTCTCTTGTCGTTCTCTGTACTGATTTCAAGCCAAGTCCAGTATTTTTTTTTTTTTATTGGTGTAAGTCTCATTCCTCAAAACCAGATTATTTAGGCCATGGCTTAAATTAAGTTTTTATCACACCTGCTGTGGTGGGTGAATATCTCCATACTGGCCATGATATGGTATTTTGTATTACTTATTAGTCTTTAGTCTACATTTTTTGCATATGTTTATGACCTTCAGCTCATGTCTTTGTGTCACCATGAGCCTAGAAGATTTTGTTACTAATAAATTTAGTTGATTGCAAAGAAGCGTCCACTTTTACTACCATGTAAAGGTTTAAGGTACAATAAAAATTCTGAAATATCACTGCAATTAAATGAACCGTTTTCTATTTTAATATATTTAAGGTAAAGATATTTTTTTCCATGGTGCAAAAACATTTCTGCATCATTTCTCCAGTCCTTCAGTGTTACATGGTTCTTCAGAAATCATTATAATATGCTGATTTGCCGCACAAGAAACATTTATCAACGTTGAAAATAGCTGTACAGTGGTAACGGGATATGTTTTGGACGAATAAGGTTTCTTTAAAATAAAAATATTTTACAATATTATCATTTATTACAAATTTAATTTAGTTATAGTGTGTATATTGACTCCTGGAGATAAAATCGCTAAAAAAATCATCAGTAATTGCTGGTGAAGTAAAAGTTTAGCGGACGATTTCATTGGTAGACAGTTTGTTTGTAGATATGGGAGGAAGGCCTGTGGATTTTGTCTGTATTTATTTGATCTTGGTTTCTTTTCCTCTCTCTTTGAACCAGTCTAATGTGATGTGGGTCGGAGTGCGCTGTGGTGTTTGATGCTGTTCTTGTGTTTTCGAGGAGGTGAGGTTTAATGAGGGAGGAAGTCATTTCTAAAGTGTTGTTACAGCCTCGTGGGGATTACCAAGAGCACTATCACATCAACACCATTTTGTGAAAATAAACATGTTTTAACATAAAATCTTCTTTCGCTATTGTTTTTACATCGGCCTAACAGTGCTCCCTCATATGGACTTCTTGTGTGGAGCGGAAGTCATATAATTTAATAATATAATGCATGGCTGTAAAGTTCACATTTCTTTTATTATTTTACTATTCAACGTTTTTCTTATACTCAGTAACTCCTTTTTGCCATCCCTTGAATCAGGGCTTTTTTAGTAAATTAAAACCAAAAATAAAAGCACAACCATTAAACCGAACCTTAGCTGAAATAAATAATTTACGGTAACGCTTTACAATAAGGTGTCATTTGTTAACATCAGTGTATTAACTAACATACTAACTAACAATAAACAATGCATTTAATTACGCTGTTTATTCATCTTTGTTAATGTTAGTTAATGAAAATGTTAATGAAAGTTAATGAAAGTTGTTGATTTGTTCGTGTTTGTGGTGCATTAACTAATGTTCACAAAACTAGTGATTTTAATAATACGTTAGTAAATGCTGAAATTAACATTAAGAATAATAAATGCTGTAGAAGTATTTTTCATTCTTAGTTTGTGTTTGCTAATGTTGTTAATTACAGTTAAGTAACGATTTTTATTGTAAATTGTTACCTAGATTACTTAAAATTGAAAATGATCTTTAAATAATATATAAACTATATTAAAATGCAAAAATAATTGCAATAAAAAAGTAAAAAATTGCAATAAAAAAAAAAAAAAAAATTGAAACTATAATATATATATTTTTTTTTAAATAATTGTTTACTCAATTATATTAAAATAACACTGCCTTAAGTGGCCAGTATTTGATTTTAGGATAAACAAAAAATATATATACTCAAATATCTGTTATTACCATTAACATTTAAAAAACTGAAAAATATATTTTTTTAATTTCATACAAACATGCAGTTTAAACATTACTGTTTCTGTAATTTTTATGGTAGAAAGAAGTAGCTCTTACAACAAATTAACAGTAATAAAGTCTAATGCTAATGCTAATTTCGAATAACCAGATAACTGAGATATAATAGTAATTTCTTCAGATTTGTTTTCCCCTAAATACACGTGAAACTGCCCAAATAAATGATTTTGTCATGATTTTAATGACCTCATTATGACTGTAGACGTAACTTTTATGTCACAAACCAAACTGTACAAAAACCTCTCGCTTTTTCCTCTTTGTCCGCTTCTCTCTACCATATTTCAGATGTTTTGTGCCATTTTTTTCCGTGGTTCATGTGCTTTTATACTTCACTTCTCATCAAACGAAGCCCTCATGTTTGTGTCGTCTCGACCGTTCGTGAAGTTAAATTTTAAATTCATGCCCCGTTGAGCCCTGTTTACTCGTGCTCATTTTACTGTTTTTGTCGCAGTAGCATACATTGGTCAGAATGACAGCATAGACAGTATAGATTTATTATGTTTTGACTGTAAAAACGGCTGTGTAATCATTAACCGATGCATGTGTCCAGTATTTATTACAGGTACAGTCAACCAAGTTCAATGCTTTACTGAAAGGGATTAGTCCGATTTTACCGATTAGATGCATTTGCTGCTGTAAATGAATAAATCATAAAAATGCTAGTTAAAATACCATGCTTTCCTCATTTGAGCATATTCTTTTAATGCAATCTAGAAGTCAGGTCTATTAACACAGAGTCAGTTTCAGTATTTGAGTCAGGAAGTTGCTAAAGGGAAATCCCAGATCTGATCTCATGCGAATATATTTTATGCGCATACTAGTTTTTGTGATCAAATGGTGACTGACCGTCATTTTTCATTCTTTTCAACAATATAGTCACTGGACGCCTCGCTCAAAGACTGTATTTGGATCTGTACTAAAACATTCAGGTTTTATGCATTTGTTACTAAGCATGGCTGCCAAATACAAACTAAAATGACTTGAATTCTCCTTAAATCCTCAATTATGTAAATATGATCTAAATGAGGGGCATGGGTTCTACCTTTCCATCATTACTTCATCCATAGCCATAAAAAAAAAGTTGCCTGAGGTTATTTTTCATGCTGCAATTCCCTTTTGGCATCACAAAATTACATAACATTATTCATTATGTAATATACCACATGATCCCGTTTTCCACTCGTCACAATTTTATCGCCCTTCAATAAACACGATGGCTAATCTACCGCAACTTAAATATATCTTGATTTCATACATTGTTCTTTCAGTTTTGGATCTGATTGTGCGCAACCTGAAACCAAAGCAACGTCGTCGACTCGACACGTGACACCATCATCCTGTTCTGTGCTGAAAAACTTTACGAGATCACATTTTGCTAGCGCTGCGGTATGCTTCGCTTTCTCATCGTTAGGTAAGAGATGAAGCAGTAAAATTCATTACGCGGACATTTATTGAACAAAACCGCACATGAACACAACAAACATCAAATATACAGCTGCTGAAGGTAAAGTAAGAGTATGGTTTTAAAATAATCAACTATTAATTTGTCTTTTCGACACTCGAGTATACGCATTTCAAGTATACTAATGTTCCGCAGGGGGCGAAACGCACGACGTTTCCTGTCGGTGTTTATCGCGAACGCATATAAAAAATAAATATGAAACATTTGAGCAATTTGGGGGAGAAAACTCGTACGTTTTCACACGCGTGACGTGTCATGAAGATGGCTCACTTAATGATTGGTCAAAGAAGGCTCTGCTGGAATAGGCCATGAGAGGCAGACGTTCCCCGAGCACGGCTTCCCTGAAATTGCGTCGTCTCCAAGCGTACACGATGCTGTTCAGGAAACCCTGGAGTGACACTGACAGAGCCTGCACAGCGGCACATGAGAGGAAATACATCTGTGAATAGCATCTCATACAAACAGTTCATATTAAACAAGACGTTCATATCGAGTAACTGCTATATGTGATAGACACAATATCGTTGGTTTCGTACTTTTGTACAAGTCACTCATACAGCCAATCCCTTTTTCATTACAGAATACATACATTTCTAATCAGTTAAGTGAATAATTCAACTATTCGCTTAAATAAGCTATGTTTCAATTTGCCTGTTTTAGGCGCATTTCGAAGTATCGCAACAAAAATGAGTGATGGAAATGCTAAATTTTGAACCAAGAAAAGTTTTTGCTTGAGGTGGTTTTTGACCATCTCAAGCAAAATAAGGTTAAAAATGGGAGATGGAAACTAAGGTTGGGCACCGATTCCGCTTATCAAAAATAGTTTTAATCCTAGTTTTAATTTCAATAAGATACAAAATCCAATATAAAAAAATGCATTTAGATACATTTAGATGTGTGTCTGTTTGTATTTACTTAAGACAAAAACAGCTGTATTCATTTATGATGGTATACTGGCATAGTTTTCTGCATACAGTTCTGACCCAGAACAACCTTTTTATTTATTTTTTTAATAGTAGAAATGCATGAAGTGAAAACCGGTAACCAGCACAGAGAAGGGTGCCAATAATTTTGCCCAGTGCATTTTTGGGTTCTGTGTGGAGATATGAGTTTTCCTTAGGTTTTTGTTGTTCCAATGCAAAATATATATATATATATATATATACACATATATATATATATATATATATATATATATATATATATATATATATATATACACACACATATATATATATAGTAAACGTGAGTACCGAAACAACGGCAACAATTTTCTGACGGAATTGCAAGGGTGCCAATATTTTTGGCCGTGACTGTATGTTCTGCTTTAGAAAACAAGATTTACCTGTAAGACGAAGAGAGGGAAGAGAGGTTTTATCCTAGGCTGTGGGAAAGACAGACAGATGAGAAGCAGAGCTGTAAAAATAAAACACACAGTTTAGTTCAATAAAATGAGTGCAACCTTTCGGGTAAATACATATAGACATATTGTTTTTGGTGTAGCATGTGATTTTTTTTGCACTGACCTGGTGCCCAGCAGAAAATGATAACAAGGATCATGTATCGAGCCGAAGACCAAATCCCACCTTGATTTCTCTGAGTCATCGTGATCATGCACGTGTTCTCATAGCGCCTATAAGAGCCCTCTATCTTACAGTAAACCACCTACAGGATGAGAGATGTGTATTACAGGAGATTAGTTATATATAAAACACCTACAGTGAGCAAAAGTACTGTCTGACTTTCATTCCAGCTGTAAAATATCAAACCATGTGGCATTTATTTTAAAGACACTAAGCAAAGCATCACATGCAGCCCCTATGGATTTTTATGGTAATGGCACTGATGAAAAATGTCATTTATGTGATTTGTGAGTAGTATTCATAAACTTCTGCATACTCACCGTGCAGACGGTGATGACTATCAACACGCTGCACAATGTGAATATTCGAATGAACAAGGCGTGAACTGTATCCTGTTGGACAAAAGAACAGCTTCAGAGGTGATTTAGCTGAACTTGTTTGACGCTGCCTGTAATAATTTCTCACCACTGTTACGCAGGAGTCATTTGTGAGATGCAGGAAGAGAATGCAGCTGCGAGAGAGATCGGACAGGAATAAATGACGCAGAAATGCACGTGCAGATGCTCATATGCAGAACAGACACTCTTTTTTTACCTGTTGCAGAACCTGGCGGAGGATCCTCTGCTCACGGTTGTCAGCGTTGGCATCTCTCCTTGTGTAATAGTAGCTTCCATGTAATGGACGGTACGAATGTAGATATAGTAGCCGATTATTGGTACAAGCCTAAAGCGATGGTATGTAAACATTCAGATCATTTCAAGAAACGCATTACTTTGTTATATTCATAACTTTACTTAAATCGTATTGAAATGCATTTATGAAGGCTAACTGGAACTACTCACCATGCAATAACATAGATCAGACAAAACCTCCTCCTCCTGTGTGACAACTGTGTTAACTGAACGAATGCAACAAAAATTAGTACAATAGAAATAGGAAAACATATACATACATATATATATATATATATATATATATATATGAGAGAGTCTTATCATAAAAATATCTAAATGCCTTAAGCATTTACCGTAAAATTGTTTTGTTAGGTAACTTTAAACTGTGATATTTACAGAAGCCTGTTTCCGCCACTGAATAAAAAAATTAAAAGATTATTGCGACTTTTTATCTCACAATTCTAACTTTTTTCTTGTAATTGCCACTTTATCTCTCCCGATTCTGACTTTATAACTCACAACTGAGTTTATATCTCACAATTCTTAGAAAAAGCCAGAACTGTAGGTTTGTATCACGCACTTCTGAAAAAAAAAAATTGAATTGTGAGATAAAAATTGGCTTCTGTAGTATCATTAATAGTTTTGTTAATAATTTGAATAAGATATTTCTATTTTCTATTTGCACTTTCTTTTTAGATATATTTTTATATTGTTTTATTAATTAAGTTGTACTTAATTTACTTCAAATTAAACTAAACAAAAATGAGAAATGTTGGAGACTAGCTCAAATAAGTTATCTCAAATATAAATAAATAAATAAATAAATATATATATATATATATATATATATATATATATATATATATATATATATATATATATATATATATAAACATGTTTTCATGGTCTTAGTTGTGGTTAATAATAAACAACAGGTTTTTAGTTGAATATATTATTTAGTAAGACTGAACTACATTAGGTTACAAAAAGAGTGTTTTTTTCCGATCTCAAGGGTTCAATGAGGTAGAAACAACTCCTGAGGTTTTTCTTAGAAATGCACTGAACAGAGATCATTTTATGTAATGGCATAAATGCGGGAGGAATGTGGCACAGCCTGACAGGTCTCAGACGCTAAACTGCTGCGTCAGCGAACATTCATAGCTGCTGTTGTGTTGATTTGATTTATAAAACGGCGACGGAGAGTCCCTGCTCACCTGGGTTTCAAAGGTTTCCTGCATTGGTTCTTCCCTCCATCCTTGAAACGCATGTGCTGACTCACAGGCATAAATGATGACAAGCAGAAATGAGATGGAGTAGAAGGCCTGAGAAGACAAAGAGAGTTAATGCTTAAACTGCTGCACGGATCCACTGGCTTTGTTCGATTCAAACTAAAAATTTTGACATTTCAATTGAAAGGCTCATCGCTTCAAATAAGTTTTGAATATACGTGTGTATTATGTAAGATTATTATGTATTTTATGTTATTAATATTATTTATGCAAAATACATACTAGAACTCAAATCATATTTTTATTGAGCAAAGACACACTAAAATAATAAGTGATCATTTCTAATGTTACAAAATATTTTGGTAAGACTTTGTTACATGTGTTGTACGTAATATAATAATGTTATATGTACATATAGTTAATTAATATTACTCGGTACTTGTAAATGTATAATTACACTGTAACAAGAACACCTTAAAATAAAGTGAAACCAAAATTTCTATTTTAAATAATTTTGGGAATTTTAAACTCGTTTTACTCGTCTAAGGGTCCTAGAAAGAAATGCGTTGTGTTTATGTATCATGGAAATACACGGCAGCACTGTTTTCAACTTTGATGATAATAATAGCCGTTATTAATAACTAAGCAGCAAATCAGCGTATTAGAATAATTTCTAAAAAATCATGTAACACACTGAAAACTAGAGTAGCGATGACGATTCAGCATTATATTACAAGAATAAATGACATTTTAAAATATATTAAAATAAAGAAAATTGCGATACTTCATTTCAAGAGTTTTAACTGTATTTTAAGCAAATAAATGTATCCACGGTGAGCATAAAAAATACATTTAGTCCAACAATTAAATAGTAGTGTATATAAATATAATATGACTGTGTTTTAAGCGGTATTAATAAAAGGTTCCTCACTGTGCTGACCTCTCAGTGGGTATCCTGTAAATGATAAACTCATGTTTTTACTGTACCACTGAGTCAACTCAGTATCAAATGAGGGTTTTACAGGGCAGTGGATGACTCGGTGTTTTACACAGTGCGTGCATGCATGCGGCTCTTCAACTTATTTACGGAGACACACAATAAAGCAGAAAATCCGCCAAGCCCCGAATGAACAACTAGCGTGTAACTCTACACCAACATCTCACTGTTACAGAGATGTTCATTTCTTAGCCGCTCAAGGAAGTCGTTGCATAACGAGGCTATTATTCAGCAAATGCATGGTACAGGGCGTCGTGCCGTACATCCTAGACACATTTATTTTGGCACACTCGATGCGCGCATGTAGTGTGAGTATCCACAGCAGCAGCAGGAGATGTTAACAATTGCTTTCAGACGTTTAGGTTATCCTAAATGGTGTCGATTAGATAACAGCAGTGAATGATTTCATGTTTCAGGGTCAGCGGTTTCTCACCAGAGACAAAGGCAGTCCGTACATGCACACCTTTGCACTGACTGACAGAACTTCACGGGGTAAATTAATTATAGCGGTGATCATCAAAACAAGCGATGCCAGGAAATCTGCCAGCGCCAGCTGAAGCAGAGGCTTTGCCTGTAACACAAGAACAACGACAGGTTAAAACGTGAAGAGCATGCTGCATAATTGCACGGAGAAATGTTTTTACAAATGCTTTGCAGAGAAGTTATCTAAAGCGTGCGATACTGAGGAAGACAGCGGTATGCAGTGACATAATCAGATTTAGTTTTTTTATTCTCAGGCACTGGCCCGCTGTTAGCCAA
Organism: Puntigrus tetrazona; assembly: GCF_018831695.1. Lineage (NCBI taxonomy): Eukaryota > Metazoa > Chordata > Actinopteri > Cypriniformes > Cyprinidae > Puntigrus > Puntigrus tetrazona. The sequence goes on from NC_056716.1 coordinate 20,626,424, forward strand.
TATTGACCTTCACTGTTGACTTTTGCAGCAATAGTGGGGAATGTATGTAAACGTGCTTCAGCTGGGGAATGTAGACCCATCAAATTCTGCCTCATTGCAGCAAATTTGTCCATGCAAAAATTTAGATTTTTTGCTGGAAATATTAAAGTTGGCATATTGCACTGGTAATTTTTTGCCAGGCCCTAATCAATTAATTTTACGCACAGTTCCGTGTGCAAAAATACAGGCAAAGTGCCTGAATAAAATAACATTTCTACGTCACTTTTTTTTTTACAGCTTGATCAGATTTGTTCCCTTAAGATTAAATTTGACTATTGCTTACAGATCAGGGTCGTTATATATATATAGCTAAAATAAAATAAAAATAAAATAAAATAAACATGCACTAAAATAAATACAAAAAGGTTTATTTCGGCCAGTAGCTTGATGTGCTAAAAAACGACAACTAAAAAATATAATACATTTACATAAGGCTATTTTTATTTTTTGTCTGTTTGACTCACCTGTTCATTGAGATGCCTTCTCTTTATGATGGAAACTACCACAACAGAACAACTACCTATCAGACTGAAAGAAAAGGTGGTTAAAATGATAAACCTAGATTCCAAGCAGCTAACAATGAGTGCGGCAATGTGATAAAGAGTAAAGAATTCTCTGTCCTGGTCTCTCTTACACCGTGAAAACAGGAAAGCTATAAAAGGACCTATTTCTGTCCCATCTAACACTTATATTCAGCTTTGTCAGTGTACACTAATTATTTAGATGTTACACGTAGGTCTTTTGACCGGAACAGCATCCATTATTTTTGACGTTGTAACATTCACCACAGTATGTAGATTAAATTTATTATACATTTATTAAAAAGCATTGCTGTGGTTGATCACTACTCTGCCTATAAACGGACGAGACATGCGATATTGCATAAACCACATAAAATGCCACACACTCACACACACACACACACTTACACACACACACGCAAACACTTTAATTTGCACGATTGAGAACAAAAATAAAGTAACATCTAAAAATGTAAATGTTGATGTGATGGTTTGTGGTGTGTTAAATTCAAAACGCTAACTTTTTTATAAAGAGTAACATGTAACATGTCGTCTCTTAAATTATAACATCATTGTTTCACGATAGGAAAAGTTACAGTTTTCCAATCAAATGCTGACATCGTCGTATTTTTACATTATGCTTTACATATTTTGCAGTTCGACGTGAGGGCCCTGCAGGACACAGACCGGGCTGCCCCGCGTGTTTTCCTGTTATGTCACACGTGAATTCCTAAAATCCTTACTTCACTTTTCATAAGCGAGTTAGGCGAGTCTCACATCAGAGGAGCGTAACTTCAGCTGAAAATGATGGTTTCTCTTTGCATGCTCCATTAAAGCAACAGATAGCGAGCGCTTGAATTAAACGTTAAGTATTGCTCACCTTAAACCCAAAGCCGAGACGTAGATCGAAGATAAAATAGTAACCTGTGTAAGCAATTAAAAATATATACATGTTAAATATAGGCTATATTTTAATAATAAATTAAGTCTAATACTGGCAGTCATTAATGCATCTCTATCTGCATTCCCACATTAAACTTCAGATGAATAATTCATTTTCGAAGTGATGGATTACCTCATCTTCGCCTGTTAATCCGCTTGAATTCATGATGAAGAGGTGTATTCCGTGAACTACATGCCAGCTCGTTGTTGTTTGTGCTCTGTCTTGAGCAGCAGCTGTCTGACTGACTCCCGCCGTCTCACCTGGACGTTGAACCTCTGGTCACGTGACGTCTCCCGTCTCACCTGTGTTTCTGTTCTTTCGTATTCGCGGGTAAAACCGTGTGTGTTTACAGACCTCGTGCAGGCGTTGTGTGCTATGTTTCACCTTGGGGAGTCCTTAATAACACACCATGCTATAAATATCAGCAGATTAGATTAACATTATATAATTATTAAATAAACACCTTTATATGGCTACTTAATGTTTAGCCTATATCCTAGGCGTGTCTTTACGGCAAAGGGATAGAAAACAGTAGCCTATAAAAACCCGGTATGGGGAACCGTGAACCACATATACGAGTGTGTGTGTGTGTGTGTGTGAGTGTGTCTCTGTCTGTCTGTGTGAGTGTGTCTCTGTCTGTCTGTGTTTGTGTGTCTGTGTGAGTGTGTTTCTGTCTGTCTGTGTGAGTGTGTCTCTGTCTGTCTGTGTGAGTGTGTGTGTCTGTGGTAGTGTGTCTCTGTCTGTCTGTGTGTGTCTGTGTGAGTGTGTGTGTCTGTCTGTGTGAGTGTGTCTCTGTCTGTCTGTGTGTGTGTATCTTTTTGAGTGTGTCTCTGTCTGTCTGTGTGAGTGTGTTTCTGTGTGTGTGTGTGTGTCTCTGTGTGTGTGTCTGTGTGAGTGTGTGTGTCTGTCTGTGTGAGTGTGTCTCTGTCTGTCTGTGTGTGTGTGTGTGTATCTGTTTGAGTGTGTCTCTGTCTGTCTGTGTGAGTGTGTTTCTGTGTGTGTGTCTGTGTGAGTGTGTGCCTCTGTCTGTGTGTGTGTGTCTCTGTGTCTGTCTGTGTGTGTTGAGATTCTTCCAAAATTACTGCACTAAGGTCACTGAAATTAGTATACAATGCTCTCTGCTGGTCAAAAACGAGTTTGCAACAGTTTGACAGAGATAGTTTTTGCCTGATGCAAATAACGCACACTTTATTATGCTGTTATTAGACCGAGGGAGAAAATAAGTTTGCTGCAAAGGTCAGCCCGTTTCGAAATAATATAAAATACTGGGTGATATGGACATAATGCTACAAAATATTTAATATTTAATTGCCAATTGTTTTTTTTTTCTTTTTGTTTTTTATTTAACAAGGACAATGCACAACACAAGTTTTGAGCCAGAGTTGGTTATAAAGTTAATTTGCATCTGCAGTGCAATACAACACATACGATATCAGCTTGATTGTTGCAAAATGAAAACCAACAATCAACCAACAAATAATAAACGAATAATAAAAAAACTACTCACGTAAAATATGCACGTTTTTCATTTCATATAACAACAATATTAATGAATGAAGGAAGGAATACGTCCCATGGATTTCTGTTACGAATTTAGACGTAGTTTTTTGCTTAATAAATAACGAGACAAACAAACGAAGAAATACAAGATCGTCCAGTGCATTCGGATGCGGCCTAATTTTAAACCGAGAATAACGTCAATTTAATGCATTCACTGTAGGCGTAATAAAAAGCACCCGTGCGTTTCAGAAAATATCGGAAGTTATGAATAATTATGACGTCACTGCCCGGAGTGCGAATGCAGCAGGAAGTGACGCCAAGTCTTCCACGGTGGCTACTCTTCTTACGTGGCAACGCGTCAAGCGACCGCGAGACACTGAGCACAAAGAGACAGAATATTCATTTAAACACATTCTCGCATTTTCCTCACCGTTTCGCTTGCCGTCAGGGATTAGGGTTTTCTTTTAAGTCATCATGGGTCTGACCATCTCGTCGCTCTTTGGGAGACTTTTCGGCAAGAAGCAGATGAGAATACTGATGGGTGAGCGTTTCAGACACATTACACCTTTCTAATGTGTCCCTGAATACTTAATTTGTAGACAGATGGGATCGTTTTTGAGCGTAGGATGACATCTTTTATAAGTTTGTGTTTTTGTTTATTAATTTGCCCATTGGAATTTAACAATGAATGTGGTATTTTCTGGGCAGTGGCTAACGTTAGCTTGCTAGCTTCTGATAGAGCCTGTGTGAATGGGTAAAATAGAACAAAATCAAACGGCTGTAATGGATTTGACAACTAAAGGTTTTTCTTTTCTCAGTGGGTTTGGACGCTGCAGGTAAAACCACGATACTTTACAAGCTAAAGCTGGGGGAAATTGTGACCACTATCCCCACTATAGGTGAGATTACACCATCATTACTGTGATTGTTCTCCATTTTCTGCCCACTCTTTCACAATGTACATTTTTCATTTAAAAGGAGGAGCTCGTTATTATATCTTAATATGTGATTTATGTGAATCATCTGATTCTTCTGAATCATTTGGTGAGCAGTGTCTCGTGTCGCTGCCAAACCATTTACAACTAAAATAATTTATATTTTTGTGACTGTTATTTACAACCTACATGTACACCGGTTTTATGATTTTGATCTTTTGCCCGTTTATGTATCCAGAATTACAGTAAAACCATTATTGTGAAATATTAAAATTGAAAGTAACTTTTTTTAATTGTACTATATATTTTAAAATGTAAATTATTCAGCCTCCCGTGATCCTTCAGAAACTTTTTTGACAGTATACACAATAAAACGAAGTTACAATAATCCAACAGTATGGTAAAACTGTATTTCAGGTGCCCTTTAACGTTGTTTCTTAGTGAATTGCAGTAACCGAGGGACCAAAGGGTCAATTAGACGCCGTCATCACCTGATAATCTCTTAACAGCCAAATTAAATAGGAATGGTTAATATATTTGCGTATCACAAATCTCGTTGTAGCCAGTCAATATACTTTATGTTGCTTGAGAACAGTGCTCTTTAAAACAGCTTTTTTTCTGCTTCTGGGCAGGTTTTAACGTAGAGACCGTTGAATACAAGAACATCTGCTTCACCGTGTGGGATGTCGGCGGTCAGGACAAGATTCGTCCTCTCTGGAGGCACTATTTTCAGAACACACAGGTATGGTCTTTATTTAAAGTTGTTTTGTTGGCCCAAGTGCCACTTTGCTGTTTGTGAATGCATTTATTCAAAGTAACTTACAATAGATCAGTTGCAGGAACTGTGCTTTGAGCATCCTGGTCCAAAATCATACAGTTTAAAACATTGTTTGGGATGTACTGTGATCTTTTATATCTCATGTGCATTTGTGGTTATTATTAAGTTGAAGAATGCTTTTTTCCCCTTCATTTCTTTGTCCTCAGGGTCTAATCTTTGTGGTGGACAGCAATGACAGAGAGAGAGTGGCCGAATCTGCAGAGGAGCTTTCTAAAATGGTATGAGTTGTTCTGTTGTGAGCATTTAGTTTAATCTTTGGATATTAAATACACCCTGTATAACGCTCAGAAACCTGCCACCCTCAGTGACCTAAACTGGGATCACATTACAAAATGTATTTACATTTGCCTTTGTACTCAGTGGAGACCGTCTTCCCAAGGCATCTTGAGAAAGGTCCACGTGATATGTATGAGACGCTTGTCTTACATTTGTTAAGCTTGTGCTTTTAACCAGAGCCATTTTGAAACTAGTCATTTTGACTAGCATCCCGTAAATACTAGTTAATGTTATTGTTCACATATGGTGTGACAGCTATCCATAAACCATAAAAAAAAAAAAAAAAAAAAATCACAAGAAAGAGAAAAATAATTTATTTGGGCTTATTGGTGTGTTAAGAAATGATTACAAAAAAAAAGTAAATATTTATTTATATATATTTATTTATGTGTGTTCAAGAGTTTGTATATGTTTATATGGGTAGTTAACATATAAATGTGTCCTATGGTGTGGCAGGAAAAAAAACCCCTCTAACACTGATAAACCTCTCTCAATAACTCTAAGAATGAAGATACATTTTACTCATGTTATTTGTGTACTAATTTTTCTTTTTTATCCTTTTGTTTTGATGCACTATATAACGATCCATTTTTTTATTTGTCAACTACGCATATATAAATTACATTAAGAAAGAAAGTATTTTTCTTGTAACACTTTATTACAAAAATCCTTGTTTAATGTGCAATCGGTGTGCAACAGCTCACGCTTTCTCTCTACCGTGCTCGAGTTCTGCTGCGTGTATATGTGTCGATTTATTGATCTTTTTCCATTCATACAGTTGCAGGAAGATGAACTGAGGGACGCCGTGCTGCTGGTTTTCGCAAACAAACAGGATCTGCCGAACGCCATGGCCGTCAGTGAACTCACAGACAAACTTGGGCTGCAGAGTCTCCGCAGTAGAACGGTACACAAACGTACACGATTGACTCTAACGTGCACTTTGTTTTTGATCAACAGTTCTGACTGCCTTTTGTCTGTTTCCTCAGTGGTACGTTCAAGCGACCTGCGCTACACAAGGCACCGGACTCTATGAAGGACTGGACTGGTTATCAAACGAGCTCTCTAAACGCTAGTGTGCCTGCTAATAGTGGCGAGACGTGTGTGAACTTTAGAAAGACGGAGTGTGTGGGTTGATAGACTCTGTCTTGAAGAACTTGAGTGAGTGAATGTGTGTGTGCGCGCGCGTGTGGATGAGCTATCAAATGTTCAGCATCATGTCTAATCTATCCTATCTGTCTTTTTCTATGCTGAATTCCTACTAATGTTCTTTTAATTTTTTTTCCCTTACAAATCTGATTGTTTTCCATGACTGTAAGATAATGCTTAAATTGCACGTTTACTTGATAACTGTGAGAGCATTATGGCACAACAGGAAAGGAAGTGTGGGAGGAAGTCCAGGGTTGAGGCGTCCCTTAAGTTTGGAGTAGTTGTAGCTTAAGAGCGAGTAAATGCCAGGAAGACCCCATTGTGCATCGACGCTCACTCCAAGATCCCTGTTGCAGTGCTGCCTAACTTGACTAGCGAGTCGCAGGATTCGCCGCTCCATGAACATTCCATTTCATGGCAGTTAACGTTATTCCAGGGGGTTGTTTTGCAAAGCTACACATTAACTTTTGTTGCAGAAGACTCCTAAGTCTCGTTTCAGGGACTTTGCCACCAACAGATTCTTTGGAACAAAATGGTACATGAAGTATTGATAGCAATATGGAGTAATCCATGATTGATTAGCCCAATGATCTCTAACCGCCTTTGATGTTAAATACCTCCATTGAACAATATGTAAGTAAATGTTTTGGTTGAAAGCATTTGAACAGATCATAGTACCTTGTCTGATTTTTATTTTATTTTTTTCTGAGGTGGTATGGACATGGTGGGTTGGACTAGGATGAATTGTTTCTTCAGTCTGCTCCATGTTTCTTTTCTCTTTTCATGTCAAACGTATGCATGTGTGTATGTACGCTGGCACCTTTTAATATCAGCGATTAAGGTGCGTTCGGTGAGTTTTGTATGGGACACTCCAGTACACCAATAAGGTCCTCATTTCCAGAGCAGGATTTTCTGATCTTGTACACTTCCCTACTGCGGCAAATGCCCTACTTTTTGCTCGAACTGTGCCACAAGGTCCACCCCTGTGAGAAAATAAAGATCTGATAAAAACTAATAAATGCGTTGTATGCAGGTTTTTTTGATTTGATATATTCTGGTGACTCCCTTCTGAGAAAGTGTCATTGAGATCACTAAGACCTCTTAAATTTAAAACGTAGCATGTGCATCTTCGAAGGCCCGAGGAGGAAATTTTTTAGGACATTTTTATATTTGGGAGTGCCATGTTAATCTGCTATGTTTGTATTGTAATGGGGTGACAAGTATATGAGAGATGCATGTACTAAACGGTGTTATCAATTATTAACTTTAATAATATACCATAGACAATGACAAATTAACTTGTGCTTTTTGTTCGGTGAACACCTAAAAAAAAATATGTACAGATGAAAAGAAAAAAATTTGGTGTAACCTAGTACTTTTGTAATATAATGACAGTGATTACCCTGCTATGACAGATTAACGTGATTGACTGTTATGTTCATGTGCATTAATGTGTAAATGGAAAATAAGCTGCTGTTTTGTTAAAAAAAAAACAAAAAAAACCCAAAAACTAAATGGACATGATCCAGTTCTAGTTTTGGATTTTATCACTGATACTGCATTATTCCCATATTCACTATAAACAATCACACAAAACTCCTGATCATAATTATATAGTAGGAAAGACAAAATTATTATATAAATGACATTGTCAATTGGTAGTAAACATTAAACATACATTTTGGCACTGGCTTATAGTTCAACCTTTCTGGATAAAAGGTACAGTTCACAAACAGCTGATACTGCATTTCTTGAAAGAGTCAAGAGATTAATGGTATGCTTTATTTAAAAGCTCCTGGATGTGATTAAAAAACATTTTTTTGTGAATGAAATCATCATTCTGGCACCACTAGGACGTATACTTTACAAAATCATAGCAAAAAAAAAAAAAAAAAAAAAGCTACCAGGAAGCCGGCTTTTTAAATATTTATAACTCTGAAGCTCGAGGACCAAAAGAACTTTCTCGTATCTTTAATCCGTCATTTCTATTACGTTCATCTTCGACTGACAGATTTTCATAATTATTACAACTAAAAACAGCGTGTAATACTACAAGCCCTTATTGCTAAAAAATAATATCATCAATTGTTACCATCATCATTGTTATTATTAAATAATTGTAACAGCATGCGAAGCTGCTAGTTTTATTGCGCACTGTTTTCTTCTCTAAAACCTGAAATTAAAGAAGAACTCATCGGAAGTGGAGCTTCGTCATTTCTTCCACGGCGGCCGTGACGTGGCGTTACGCAAGCGCAGAGCCGACAGGGCTTCCTGACACCCGACGAGCATCACGCCGAAAAAAACTTTACACATTAGGGTTACTCCCGTAGTTATAGGTGATCTGCGTCCTCCATCATGGGTCTGACTATCTCATCGCTCTTCAGCAGACTGTTCGGAAAGAAACAGATGAGAATTCTCATGGGTGAGTGTTGAGCCTCTTGCTAGCTAAGCTAGCGGCATTAGCCAACTTTCACAATTCTGTCATTCTCCGAAATATTACAGCTAAAATTCAAATTATGCTTCTCCTTACCGGGCGGGGATGAAGCTTAGTTAAGAGCGCATTTGTTTAACTGCTGTGTGATTCCACAAGCTTTGAAAAAATGAATTTGGTAAATCATTTCAGTGTAACGTTACTGTAAATTCACGAGCAGGAACAGATTACTCACTGAGCATTTATTGCAATTCATATTCGAGTAAAGTATACATTAAATTCTACTGTAATGTACTGTACAGTCTTGTTGCGTTTATTCTAGTATCGTTATATTAATTGTTTTTCTGTACCGTTTTTTATGATTTATTATTGTATGTATAATTGTATAATGTAATTTTAATGTCTACTATTTTCTGTGGTATACTGTGACTTATAGTATTTATTATTACAGTACAACTCCATTCACTTTGTAGTTTGTTAACTAGTACAGTACATTTGAAATTATGCTCCAGTGCATAAAGTCGCATTATATAAGGAGTTCTAGTACATGTTTCAAGATTATATTCTAGTGTGGTGTAGGTTTTATCCTTGGCCATTTAAAGAGCCATTATTAAGTTCAGTGACTGCAGTTTTATGCATTTAATCGGAAGCCTTATTCTCATCATGACTTCTCGATGTTTTACAGTCGGCCTGGATGCTGCCGGCAAAACCACAATACTGTACAAACTCAAACTAGGAGAAATTGTGACCACCATTCCAACCATAGGTAAGAGGACAGGACTTTTTCATTGGTAGAGTCATATGAGTATCTTATTTCCCCTCGGGGAGGATTTTTATGAAACTGTAGTACTTGTCTCCTTTTATGATATGTCAACGTCTGCCGGCTGTCATCATACATGTGGTTTCAGTGATTGCTTGAGTGTCCTGTCTTGCATCACAACACTCAGCTAGTGTTTCATTAAAAAGCAGAACTATTCCACTAAATGTATTAAATGCCACTACGTTTCCTTTGGGCAGGTTTTAACGTAGAGACCGTTGAATACAAGAACATCTGCTTCACCGTGTGGGATGTGGGCGGCCAGGATAAGATTCGTCCTCTCTGGAGGCACTATTTTCAGAACACACAGGTAAGATATTGATATGTATTCAAGTAAAGTAACACGAGGGCACACCTACTAGTCCTCGCAGAGATTCGTGACTCTTTCTGTGTTTCCCTTTGTCCTCAGGGTCTGATCTTTGTGGTGGACAGCAATGACAGAGAGAGAGTGGCCGAATCTGCGGAGGAGCTTTCTAAAATGGTAGCATATGTCATTGCGATCTTCTCCAATGGCAACCAATAGCAATGGATCGGGACATTTGTGAAAGAGTTTTGTTTGCTTGTTGTGGTTGAGTTGCCTCATCGTTGTCTTTTCCTGTGATTATGTGCAGTTGCAGGAAGATGAACTGAGGGACGCCGTGCTGCTGGTTTTCGCAAACAAACAGGATCTGCCGAATGCCATGGCCGTCAGTGAACTCACAGACAAACTTGGGCTGCAGAGTCTCCGCAGTAGAACGGTAAAACCAGCATGCACTACTGGAATTTATTTTTTTAAAATCTCTTATGCATTTATTTGATTAAAAATATAGTTAAAGCAGTGTTACTGTAAAACATATTTACAATTTAAAATACTTTTTCTTTAAATACATTATAGAATATAATTTATTCCTTAATTTTCAGCATCATTACTCCAGTCTTCAGTCTCAGATTCTTCAGAAATTCTTATATACTGATCTGCTGCTTAAGAAGCATATCTTATTATTTTCGTTGATAAAAAACAGTTATGCTGCTTAATATTTTAGCAGAAACTTTTTGTGGAGAGCGATTTCAGTTCAAAAGAATAGTATTTATTTGTAACGGCCTTAACTGTCACTTTTCATCTATTTTAAACGCATTCCTGCAAAATAAATGATCTTAAAGGATCAGTAAACTCTTAAACGGTAGTAAAAATGCCAGACAAAACTACTGCTGCTATTGCTTTTTATCACACTATCTTGGTTTGTTATTCTGATTGGCTTGATTTGCTGGAAAAGATGAGGCATTTACGTGACTTTTAAAAAAAGATTATGTCCTAAGAGGGATTGAAATCAAAATTGTGAAGTTTATGTTCACTCAGATAAAGGTACGCTGGGGTGCTACCCATTTAGTATTATTTAATAACTTTACCAAACTGTACCATGTCTTGAAAAAGCCCCAGAATATACAGCATTTAAGGCTAAATACCAAGTACCAAGATTTCCCCTCTATATTTTGTATCTCAAGGTATTGTCCCAGTGACAACTTTGTACCTTTTTTCTAACAAACCTTGTAAATGGAGTGTAGTCTGCTTTTCTTTTTATATTGGCTGATTGTTTCCCTCTGGGCTTCTTGCAGTGGTACGTCCAAGCGACCTGCGCTACACAGGGCACCGGACTCTATGAAGGACTGGACTGGTTATCCAATGAGCTCTCCAAACGCTAGTGGGCCTGTTAGGGGTTGAGATGGTGCGTATCGACTAGTGGAAAGGCTAGAGACTCCTCTTTAGAATTTTTAAGTGTGTGACACAGCTGGAAACTGGGGAGAAACCATCAAACACTCTGCGCCTGTCTTAGCTTTCCTTTTCTGCAATACATTTCTTTTTTTTATTTCTTTTTTATTTCAAATGCAACAAAAACAGCCGTCATTTTGCGAGAGGAAAAATGTTTCGAAGGACCTCCCTTCGCTATTGCCTTTTTTTTCGAGTCTCTCAGAAAGTCCTCACGCAAAACCAAAAACACTGGAGTCCCTGATCAGCGAGCAGGGTTATTGGTTTTGCTTTGGTCCGCTCAGCATCGTTTATCTAAGAATTTGTCGTCAAGCCTCACCGGAGAATCTCTGGGGTTAGTGATATTTCAGAACTGGACTTTACGTGTGGAGTCGTCTGGCGAATCGAAGCCATGCCTGTTCCATCAATACTTCTAGATATGCAAGCTGTAAAGTTTGTTACGTTGCATTATCCGCTGTAGTGGTGTGGAGTCATGTGGTCCTTCTAAACATTATCCTTGTCTGCATGAGTTTACTTCTTCTGGGTCTTGGTTTAAATCCCCCTCATCAACAGCACGTGGCATGAAAAGGTTACGTTTCTTTTAATAGGTTAGGTTTTTTTCTACGCGATCCATCATTCGCGGCGAAGGTTTGAGTGACCCAGGACTGTTTTCGCTGTAGGTCCGAGTGATGTTCTTCAGCCACGACGACACAAAGTTCTTTCCATTTATAATTTAAAGTTGAAATTGATTGACGTGTTTTATGTTTGTCATGCCATGTGAAATGTTTCGCTCAGGCGTGTTTCTTGAGCTTATTCGTGTTTGAATCTGACTGCTGAACGCAGGTTTAATGTATTGATGAACTTCATGTCTGGTTGAAATGGTTTGCTTTCCTAAACTGATGTGTAACAGATACAATCTATTTTACCCTATTATCATTACAAATTTGTTTGTGTATTATATGTATCATATTGTTTTAGAATAAAACATAATTGTGAACTCATAATTGTGTTGAATGCGATACTTCTATTTTGGCCTTTAAATGCAGACTTTAAGTTTGTGTGTCCCGCTTTTTGGGAGCAGAAACAGTCAATGATTTGTGCTTTCACCAAATCAAAAGTGAATGCAATTGTAATTTTCTTAATTGCTGACAAATCAGAAAATCTCATTGTTGTACCAAGTTCTAAGCTGCGTTACTGCATCGGTCCAGCGGATGGCACCTGGAATTAAAAACTCCAGACAGCCGCACAGTAACTTCAGACGACTCAACGGTTAACTAATTGAAGAGCCGTGTTTGGTAGCCTCTGGAAAAAGTTTGTGTTTGAAGTGTATGCAAATACGCATACTGAGAGGTGTTTGAACTCCAACTGCTTGCATGTGCTGTGCCTTTGAGTGATTTTCATCATAAAATATTTTCCTTTTTGTTTGCAAATTTAGTACGATTGGTAAAGGGTTTAAATGTTCTCTGTCCATCCCTTTACATAAAGTGTATAAGTCCTAAAAACAGCGAAGAAAAGATGTTTAGTGCATTTGATAAGAAACTAAACTAAGATCAGACCACATCTGTAAACAACACCGTTAGAGGAGCCGCCCTGTTGTGTGTGTGTGTGTGTGTGTGTCTCTCTCTTATTAATCAGGGTTAGATTTGGGTGTGGAGATCATTCCAGGACAAGATCTGAGCAGATAAATTACAGGAGGCATATAAATGTCATTCTGAAATTCTGTTTCCCAATTTGTTAATTTATTTGTAACCTACTTTGAATCTTAGATCTTACGAACACTACACAATATGACATACCACAGATTCCCGCTGTGGTATGGAGCAGAGTTATAAGAGTGCCGTTAGAGAAAAGTCACGCATTCTTGAGTTCCTTAGTCTACCTATAAGGAGAAATGAGCTCATACCGATCACGGTCCAAATCAAAGGACATTTTTTTCTAAATTCAGCGCCTTTTAATGAGCTCCGTGTAAAACCCCAAATGAACTAGGATGAGAAAGTATCATTTTGTGTATTCTAATTCTAATTTTAATTCTTTCCTAATTTTGTCGTGTTTGGTTTCATTAAAGCATTTTGAATTCATTTAATGTTTATACTGTCATTATACTTTACAGAAAACAGGGAGAGCATTGTTTATGGGTTATTTTGTTATTTGCTGTTTTCTGTTTTGAAACTTTGTGCCTTGTGCTTTTTGTCAGCAATTTGATACGCAGTTTTCATACACTTTGCGCTCTGTTTTATGATCTGCAAACATGTTTAAAAACAAAGGTAACAAATGAGTTAATAGAGATTTAATAGCACTTAAAGAAAAATGCTGCTGCATTCCCTGAGAAACAACAACAAAGACTTCCTGTAGAGGGATCGGAAACTTACTGAGAAAACGAAACTCATGAAAGCAAGAGCAGCAGCTGTTCACAGATCAGTTAAGGGCGGGAACGTCAGCAGTATAAATCACACACAGACCCACTGATCGGTCCTTTCCACCGCCTTCTGCTGCCAGATCAACAAGGTAAGACAACTAAACACCTCTCGATTATTACCAAAATAAACATATTCCCTAAATGTGCTTTCTGTCATTGCACTTAAATTAGTTTGTAATGCACATTTATATTTTGGTGGTGTGTCACTGTGTAACCTGGAAACGAAATCATCTCAACAGATTTTATGGCGTTTCCTTTGTGGGACATGCCATGGAAACTTGGCTGGTTTTGTAGCACTAATGTGTGAGTATATGAGATGTTTTTCAAGCTTTTTTTAAACTACTGTACAATCTCAGAAATAACAGGGCTGTCGATGTTTGTACCTTAAGAGTTCATTAAAGGTGCATATTAAAGTGTGCATATTTAAAGTATAAAAATAAACCGCACAATGTTGATGTCATTCAAATGCATTATTCAGTAATATGTTTTTTTAATACATTTTTATTGTTTTATAATTGATATTTGACACCCTTAGCACTTCCTGCAGTTGACTGGTTTTATTGTTTTTTTCTAGCATCATGAAGAAGGCGGAGTTTCAGTAAATCCTTGCTGCCAGGGGCAGGGTCGTCTGACCCAGTGCCATTCATTTGATTGGTGCTGGTGTCCAGATGTGCAGAGGCCAGCGCAGTCTGCGGAGCCTGACATCAGTGTGACGTCTGACAATCAACGCGCAATGCCTCAAGACAAATACTACAAAAAACAAGAACCGACCACAAAAAAACCAATGCATGTGATGCTAAAAGTGAACCAAGAAATCTCTTTAACATATTGCTGACTACTGAATAATGCTACAAATGTTACGTGAAGTGAAGAAGCGAAATTTTGGTGAAACCTTTGGTTTCTGCATTGCTTGGTTCAGTTTTTCCGGGGCAGAACTGGGAAACAAAGAGCCCCGGAACAAAATGTGGAAAAAAAATAAAAATAAATAAAAAACGACAAACAATATTGTGCTGTGTTCATTTCTGCTTACCTGCCAATGACTGATGATGATTTTACTAACTATAACACTTCTTATAAGTCACTATGAGATTGATGAGACAGATTCTGTGTGAAAATATAAAAAAATAAATCAGTGGTGAAGTAAAGTGTATATAAGTTTGGTAACATTTTACAAGTTAAGAGTCCCATTAAATAACAATGCACTTCTTGTGTCACAGTGTTTATTAATCATTGTTTGTGTTCGTTAATATAACTGTCCATGTTAGAATAAAGATATTAAAATATATAGACTTAAGATGCAAGTCTAAGATTGTGCATTTTATCAGGTATTTATGGAAATTCAATTAATGGCTAATTAACTTTTCATTGCCATTGAAGTGAAACTACTGAACCTAACAAAAAAAAGAAAAGAAATGAAGTTTTCATAATTCTTGATTTTAATGTTGAATTTGATATTAACTAGTTTTAATATAATTCAGCCATGCATTTTCTGGTCATGCTTTAGAAGCAAACGCTTTAGAAGTATTACTCATAGTTCGTGTTATCTTATGTAGTTTACGAATGGCAACATTGAGATGCATAACATTGAGATTGCTTTTGACATAATGATTAAAACTTTCTCAAGTGTCGATGCCATTAAACAAGTCTGTCTTTTCTTATCTTCCATCATCGTGTGGCTTGAACCTTTTGTTATCCGATTTGTCGCATGATGATCTATATAATTGAGAACATCTGCAGTCCCTCGCAAGATAAGTTTCACTTTCACTTTCGTTTCTGTGGAAAGACCGGTTCTCGGAGGCGTGAGCCGTCTCTGCAGGATGAGTATAAATAACAGATGAAGATGCACTTCACATTAACTGCACTACGCTGCTCTGAACCTTAAACAAATCATCAGCATGGTAAGATTACGCGTTTTTTACATGTGTAAGTATATGGTAAAATGTTACTAGTATTCGCTATATTGCAAAGTAGGCTGTGCAAATCTGTATATTATATTATGCGTGATTCCATATTTATGTGAAAACACTTTTTGAAGCGACGTGCAGTGATGTTCAACATGAAGTAGATTATTAGTACATGTATAATGCATGAAACTCAGCTTTAGATGGATTTATAGATCGAGTTAGACATGTGATATATGCATTAATGTGTTTTTTAGGAATAACTTACACTGTGGTAAAGGCGTCTGTTAGTTAACTCTGTTTGTGTATGGCACCTGAAGCTGAAAGTTCAGCCTGTTGTTGTATGTTCACCCACCTCTGTGGAGAATGTGTTTATGTAAGAGGTGTTCCAGTTTCCTCGGGGTAAAGCACGGGTGGATAATGATCTGCAAGCATAAATAAAGTAATGACTTAATTCAATATCATCATTTATTTATTATAGACAAGTAGCTAAAAGGGAAAACGCACTCCATAACTATGACAGCCGAAAATAATAATAATTTAAGGTTAAATAAATATGCACTGTCCTAAATCGAATAAAATAATCTTGTGATATTGTGTAACCTGCTTTTATTTTTTAGATTTATTTAATTTAATTTATTTTTAAAACTACAGACAGGATTGCTTCAGAAAAACTAAATGTTTGAAAATAAGATTTGGTCTGTCCAAATTGATGTGTTATATAAGGTGTGTTTTCATTAATTTTATATTTACTTTTATTGTCATTCTTTAGCTTTTTGATGGTTGCAATGAGCAACTGTAATTGATGAATTATTGTACTTGGTTGAACTAAGAAAATAAGCCAAATTAGGTTGAACATTAACATTAACCTTACTTTTATAAAGATATTTCGACTATTATTATAAATCGTCCGGGTCAGTAAAATCTAATTGCGGCCACAAAACGTTATGTTCTACATAGGTTAAATGTAACTGAGTCAAAGTAAAAAGATTACAGTCTATTTGAGCGACAGCATTTGTTCTCCATCAACAGGTCTTATCTGAGGGGAGCGATGAAGGTGATGACGACGACGATGATGAAGAAGATGATGGAGGTCCTGGAGTAAGTGTCTGCTGCCAAGGGTAAACAACTGCTCCAGACCTTGATGCAGCCAGTGTTTAAAAAGACCCAATAGCACGCTGGATCAAAAACAAAACTGTGTGCAATTGCTGATACGAGCCAGCAGCAGCCAAAGCAATCACACAGCTTCAGTTGTGACGAGCATCACAACCCAAGTACCTCCCGAGCCATGGCGAACCCGACACGTAGACCACGACGACTCCATGGAAAGCGATGGATCTCGCAACTTTACCACCACTCGGCTGTGCAGTGGCAGCACCATCGCTTTTCTTCAGAGCGGCTCTGCTTTCCCCGTCTGTTTGTGCAACCCCGAAGAAGCCGCGGAGAGAAGAATGAAATGTTCACGGAGAGGTGATCCCTCGATGAGAGCTGCTGGTCCAGAGGTTGGAAGATGTGAGGCAGTTTTTTTTTCTGCGATCGCAATCTTCCTCGATCACCATTGTGCCACCGAGCAACGCACATGACTCCAACGCAGGACTGACTGATCCTGCAAAAGGTCTACAGTAGTCAGGAATCCATTAAAATACAAACAGACAATGGGCTGGATGGGCATGTTGTTGATGTACTAATGGATGCATGTTGCTCACATATATATAGGGAGGTCATGCCCTTTTTAAAGCCCAAGTGTATTTGTTGTAAAGATGTATTCAGACTATGGCTGCTTGGTCCAAAAAGCTCTCCAGTAAATCTAGCAGAAGGTGTCTGGAGCAGCGGATCAGGGTTGGAGGTAAAAGCCCACTGTCTTTCTTTCTTTATTTTACCTCATTTTGATGCCACGTCAACGCCGCTCAGCCATAGAGAGCGTGATCACCGCGAGACGACACGCTCACCAGAAAAGGTTTCCCAGGCACACCGGTTCTGCAGGTTGTGCTGACCTGGTAGAATCTACTGGTTCAGATATCTTACTAACGATACACAATATGACGCACTGCTGAATTTCACGCACAGGTGTTATCGCAGTGCAGTTAAACAGTTACGCCATATAGGTAACGTACCTGTAACGAGACATGGTCTCATACAGAACAAGGTCCCGATCAAAGGATCTGTGAAGGTCTAGCCAGAAATGAAGCCCAATAGATGTGACACAACATCAGAGGCAATCATATCCTATTGAGCACCTATATCGTTTTCTTGGTTATGTAGCGAGGGAATTGTCAGTGAGTGATCTGTTTAGAAATGTCATCTGCCTAAATGTATTGCTGTCTGATAAGCTACACGGTAACTTCCCAATTACATGCTGTAAAATAAACTAAACAAAACTTTGCTTGTGTGTGTGTTTGTGTTTACCTTATGGAGGAGAAAGCTAGAAGTGAACAAAAAAAAAGTGTTTTGGCCATTCAAACTGGGCTAAATTAGAGAAAGCACAATTTCTGAGAAATCACTGTTCATAATTTAGGATTACAAGAAATTTAAGATGATATAAAATGTGTATATTATTTTTGATATTTTAGTATTTTTAAATACCATTATATTAATATTCTGAATTAGCTTTTATTTTTTATCTTTTCAGTTTTCATTATAATTTTAGTTTAGGATTGAGTTAGTGATTATTTCTATAGCTTTAATTAATTTTTATTTCAGTTTTAGTTAACAAGAACGATGTTTATATACTGTTAATTATTAAACATAATGAAAAAAATAAAATTTCAACTAATACTAGTACATTATATAAATTAAACAGAAGTTGATTGTTAATATTAACTAATGTTTCTGGACATATCTTAAACATGTAGTGTTTCATTCTGAAAAATGAAATATATCACCATTTATATAAATTGTTTGCATTTTTTTTCATCTCAGTTTCTTATTAATTCAAATTTAAAAGGCTTTCTCAATTCCTCAAAAAATAGATAGATGGATATATAGATAAACAGAAAGATTTGTGTGTGCGAGTCATGATGATTGGCAACGTTTTGAAGATTGTAGTGAAAACGAAAATGAAAGGAAATGTTAATTTCAGTGTAACACTCATGAACATTTTATGTTTTTTCCCTCACGTGCTCTGTGACTTATTTCCTCCTGTGTTTAGTTATGTCGTTATGTTTAGGTGTGTCTTGTTTGGCGTCTTCATTTGCCAGTGTACATAAGTCCTAGTCTGTTCAATTAGTTTTTGTCCAGTGTTAACGTTGCTTGTGTATCCTTCCTGACTTGAGTTAATTAAAGACTGTTTACTGTTCCATAATCCATATTCTTTTTACTAAGATTAAAATAAAAAATACCTTAGTTTTAGTTGAATGTAATGAAAAGTATTGTAAGAAGGATTTTCTGTAGATAAATTAAACTCAATCTATTTTAAAATTCTGTTTTAATTTAATATTTAGATTTTTTTTCATACTGAGAAATTAAAAGTACTACAAACTATACTCATTTTATTTCATTTAAACTTTAAAACAAATTCAATTTCATTTTATTTAAATAAAACGCACATGAGAAATGTCTTGTTAGCAGAATTTTAATCAATGATGATTTGAATGAAGATAAATACCATTAGGGACATACAAAAGCCATTTGTGTGAATACTAACAAAGTGTATGCATGCGCTTTTCACTAAAATCATCACACATTTTTCTAGTTTTTAGTGTTGCACTGTATATATACAGTATGAATTATCCAAATGAAGAAATATTTTTGGAAAGTAAGAAGTATATTTTTTTCCCCTAAGATGTTTCAAGTCTCCAGACATATATTATTTCTTCTGTTAATGTTTTCTTTATCTTTCATCATTTAGAGTGAAGTCATACCAGGATGTTTGCTGAGGCCACCGCCGATCTAACGTTTCCCGATTGGCTGCTGCAGGTCACCATATGCTTGTGATTTTTTTTAGGGAGGTGTCAACAGTTTCTAGAAAGAATAAATAAAGAACAAAGATCTCCTTTCTGTGAGGTTGCACTGCTCTGAACTTTTCAACAAACCCTCAGCATGGTAAGCTTTCTTAAAAGATTTACTTACAGTAAATTAGAAAAATAAGACAAAATGTTATTGTTATTGCAAAATAGGAAGGGCAGGTATTCAAGTTTTTGTTGGCTCTTGTTTAATTATGGAAACAGGGCTGGGCAGTATTTTATGACAACAGTATACTATAAATAAAATACATATCATTACAGATTTTGCTGTATTGTTTATTTGACAAGTTTTCATTCAGTTTTGTAAAAATGACTGGCAGTATAATTACTTCTGTTCTTCTGTTTAGCGTCTGTCATAACAGGTTTATTAGGTTTTTTTTTTTTTTTTTTTTTTACAAAGACGCCTTCTATATATGCACAGTCATGGACAAAAATCAAATAAGGCTGTGAAAGAATCTTATTTTAAACTCTTGTTATCCAATGAAAGTTTTTTACATTTTTAAAATAAAAGGTCAAAAGCATTAACAATCCAGATTCATCTTCACAGCCTTTGATCATACTAAGGGTGCAGATATTTTTGGACTATATATATATATATATATATATATATATATATATATATATATATATAGAGAGAGAGAGAGAGAGAGAGAGAGGGAACCAATAATATCCATTCATAATCCAATCCAATTATCCTCTTGTGTGACCTGTTCATTCTTACTTACAACTCTTAAATATTGTGCTGTATATTTTACTATGCAACAATGCTTGTCCTCTATACAGATCATAGCAGAGGGGAGTGATGAAGAGGAGGAGGACGATGACGACGATGAAGAAGAAGTTGCAATAAGCTGCAATAAGAGTCTGTTGCCAAGGGTAGACTGGCAGTCAGTAGTATACCAGCTTCTGTTTGCTTGTGTTGTGGTTGGTGTCGCAACTCAAAGCGACTTCTGTACGTCATGTACGTAAGCTGACTCTTTAAAGAGAACGTTGGATCTGTGCGATTCTTCAGAATGTCTGCAACATTGAAGAAACAATGGAAAGCAGAAGAAAAATGTACAGTCGTGACCTGATGTAGGTTACGGTGCAGTTTGCATTAATTAAATGCATGTTATTTTCACAAGGGATGCACTCTTAAAAATAAGGGTTCCTTACCGGTATCAACAGTTCACCTTCCTTTTTTCATCTTTCTTTGCAAGAACATTCTTGAAAAACAGGTCACTGAAAGGTTTCTTCTGGAAACAAAACTGGTTCTTCTGTCATTGTTGGAAAACCCCTCGTTTGCAACCTTTATTTTTAAGAGTGTCGGGTTCACAGACAGCTTGTGCTGGAGGTTGAACCAATCTTACTAACACTCAATGTAACATATACTCAATGTGCTAAACTTGTCCCCTAACAAGTTATATGTTGTAGGTTACCAGTTATAAGTTGCAAGTTGTTAGCTCTAAGCAGCAAGTTGCAAATTGTGTATATCACAGTTTTATGTAAATCATGTTGTTTAATCAATATGTATTGCATTATTTTACTGTCAAGTGTCCATATGTGGCATTTTGTATGTTTGTGCACGAACTTGGATTAATTGATTAATCCTACTTTGTCTGAATATGGGCTTCAAATAAAGGACTTGGTTATGTGGCGGGGGGTCATTAGCAAATGATCGTTCAGTTATACAGATTTTCTTCGTGTTGTGAATGGTTTGCTTTCTAATGAGCTACGTGTTGAACTTCCCCCCCCAAATAAAATAAAAATATATATTGTAAACTGTCAAGTCTGTGTCTTGTCGTTTGGCTCAATTTCAACGACTTTAGGACGAATTAAAGCATTAAAGCAATTCCGCATGTCAAACATCTTTCAAGCTGTCTGGGTATATTGTATGCGCAAACTCTCAGCGACGGAACACGTTATATAATTAGGCTCAATATGAATCGTAAACGTCCATCCACTAATGTGTTTATGACACTTAATAAGGATTAGAAGCCAATCGCTGGGTCAGCTTTGAGGCATGAACATGTGACTGTGTGCAGCATAGCCACGTTAGACTCTGCATGTTTGGCATGCTACCTACAAGTAAACATCTCACGTTTTACACTTTCTTTGGATGGAGGTACATGGGTAAGTGTTTTTTTTCTCTGGCGTGCTACTTGCAAGCACATGCTTGAAATTGGCTGGCATATCAACAGGCTTAAAATGTAGGTAATCTAACATGACGGTGACACAGTGATTAATTAGCTTGACTGTTATTTGATTCATTCATGCACGTAAGTATGCAGCAGGTGGAATTTGACTGTCTTTTCTGTCGTATTTCTGCAGTTTTCCTCAGCTAATATCCGAATACACGGTACATCCACAAAGTCGCCTGCTAAGTGTTAAATCATCAGTGCATATAGAATCAGTGATTTGCTGTTAGTGTCCGTCCCGTCCTCTCCTGTCCTCCATGACGCCTCAGGTTCCAGTGCCCAGACCGTCATATTCTCAGGCCAGGGAGAGTCTGGTGAAGGCCATTCCTTCTAAGATCATCTGTCTTTTTGCCTGTGGGGGAAAAGACTGTCGATATGAAGGTCCGGCGTGCTGGAGCATAAGCCAACAGGCTATTAAAGGAGTCTTCTCCAGCTGGTGAGGCCTACAGTGTTTCGCTCGTCTGAACGATTAAGGTTACATTAACACGGGTCAGTGGTTTGCAAACTTATTCCTGGGGACCCACGGCTCTGCGTGTTTTGCACGTCTCCCTAATTTGCACACCCGATTCATCAGCTCGTTGGGAAAGAGCTCCATGAACCTAAATGAGTGTGCCAGATAAGGGCGACGCGGAAAATACGCAGAGCTGTGCTTTCAGAGCAACAGGAACCATGGGTCTGGGTGAAAAGCATTGTGTTTGCCGTGCGGACGAAAGCCCAAATGTCAAGATAAAAATCTGTGGACGCAGCCTTAGTGTTAGCAGAGACGCACCAAACAAATAGGAATATTTATGCGTGAGAAGAACCAGTCACATCAAAAAATGTAAGAATAAAACTGAACAAAAATAGCAATATTCACTGCATTTTTGTATTTAGGGTGACCGATGACATTATTGCAATGGCACGACCTTCTACGTGCCTCATCAAGAGATACTGCATCATAGAGCAGTTTAAACAGTGAGTGTTGTTTATAAATGTTTACTTATACTCTGCATGGTGTGGGGTGCTTCTGGTTAATAAGCGACAATGTTTGCATGCTTGTGTACTTGCTTGCAGGTTCAACATTAAATCCATCATTAATATGCAGCTCCCTGGGGAACATGCTCACTGCGGCCCTCCTCTGGACCCTGGCAGTGGGTTCACATACTCACCGCAGGTCTTTATGGACAGTCAAAGTGAGCCAAAGCCATGAACTTTTATAGAACTTATGTTATGTTACTTATGTTCTATGCTTCTAATTACACCTTAAACAGATATTTACATTGTGCCACTAAAATATCATTATATATATTTGCAAAAACAGATTTTAAACTATATTTAAAAATCATGTTTTTTTTTCGTCAAGCATTCAGATAATTAATCTCAATGAAACTGCATTTGGGCTATTTTGAGTAGATAAAAAAATAACTAGCTAACTAACATAAAAAACAATAACAAGTGAATAAAAACATGTTTTTTGACAATTGTGAAAAAATATATAAAAATTAAAAAAACACATTGATTATGTAATAAAATTATAATCTTACTAATTTTAAATTAAATAAAAACTATACAAAACTATACTTTAAAGTCTACAATTGCTTGATCAAAAATATATTTTTAAAAATATGTTTAAAAATATGTTTAAAAATGTACTATATATATATATATATATATATATATGTGTGTGTGTGTGTGTGTGTGTGTAAATTGACATATTTAAAACAACATTTATTTAAATCTGTAGTTTATTTATATTATAATAAATGTCCCTTTTAAAATTAATTTATTGCATCTTTGCTGAATGAAACTTTTTTTTTCTATAGATTTATAGAAAACTTACTGACCCCAAACCTTTAAATAGTATTGTATATATTACAATATATAAAATAATCACAGTGCAAACGTATGTATCGTTCCTAAAATACGTGAATGTTCATTTCTACATGCCAAGCAATACTAATATTTTTATAACCTGAATATTCCTTGTGAGATTCACCCAATAAATTCACTGATGAATTACTGCATTACGTTGCTTTTTTGTCTGACAGTTTACTTCTATAATTTTGGGATGTCTGATTTCGGAGTGTCGTCTCTGGAGGGGATGCTGGATGCCGTAAAGGTTTTGGCCTTTGCTGTGCAGGAAGGAAAGGTGGCCGTTCACTGCCACGCGGGACTGGGCAGGACAGGCAAGTTGCAACTCATTCGTATTTACGTTATTACCGCTATCCTGTTTGACCGAAGCCCTTAATATCAACCCCGCTGTACAGGTGTTCTTATCGCATGCTATCTGGTCTACACCTGTCGAATCAGCGCCAGTGAAGCAGTCCACTACGTTCGAATCAGGAGGCCTCGCTCCATCCAGACTCGCTCACAGATCAATCTGGTGTTTGATTTCGCCCGGCTGCTGGGCTCTCAGCTGGCCCAGTACCCGTGTCTGAACATGCGGCACGGTTCCTCCTTCACTCTCCGGCAGTACCTCCTGCGTCAGGGCATTCTGCTGCACGGGGACGAGGCCCGAATCCTCAAACACACGCCCAAGATCCTGCACGTCCTCTGCAGCATGCTGGTCGCTCTCGCTCAGGGGGCTCCCGGTCCCCCAGAGGTGCAGAGGGAACTGGAGAAGAGGCTGAACGTCTTGGCCCTGAAGAAGACAGTGAAGGTGACGCTTCTGAAGAGAAACCTGCCTGCCCTGAAGGAACGGAGAGGCTCGTGCAGAGCGTACTCCTGTGAGTCCTGGGACGAGCCGTTCGGGTTCCTGGAGAGGAAGAGAGACGTCCTTCTAAACAAGAGAAGCTACAGCGACTCGGATCTCAGCAAGATTACTATTATTGAGGTGAGTCAGTCTGTTTTTTTAATGAAATAAAATATTTGTTCAAATTAGATAAATACATGAGTTAATATTAAATGATAATGGAAATACTTGTAAATCTTTGGAAACACTATTTTTAAGATTTACTAATATGCTAAATATTAACATGTATAATGGACATGCCATATAATCAATTAACGGTTTAATAATAATAATAATTAACAATTTAAGTTTAATAATGTAACAAATATATTGCTCACTGTTAATGTAGTCAATACAGTTTCCTAAATGAAAATATTCTGAACCATAAATAAATTGTAATTAATTAGATGCATCATATATAAAATAGAAATATGTGAAAAATATGAATATTAAAATTGTGCCACACACACACACACACACACACACACACATATATATATATATATATATATATATATATATATATATATATATATATATATATATAGTTAAATATAATACATACGTTTATTTATAATAAACATAACTTTGTGTTCAATATAATTAAAGCAGGAAGAAAAGTATATTTTTATAATATATATATATATATATATATATATATATATATATATATATATATATATAGTGATTAATTGCATACATAATATATCTGTGTGTCCTGTTTATATTTATGTATATATAAACACATACATATTCAAATATATATATATGCTTTTATTTTCATATCATTTATATTTTCATTTTTCTAAAATACACACATCTATATTGTATAAACAAATTTATATATATATATATATATATATATATATATATATATATATATATATATATATATATATATATATAAATATTATATATATATATTATATATATATAATGTATATATATGTGTGTGTGTAAGATTTGTTTGCATAATATAGATATATATGAAATCTTGTTGTTTCTGCAAGGATTTTATGTTCTCACGCTACTCTCCTCAATCTGGTGGACATCATAAAATGAGCAATGGAGAAACTGGCCCATCAACAGATCAGAGAGTCCCAAGAGAATCCCAAAAGAGTCCTCAAACCCCGATGACAGACCAGAACGAGACGACAGAGAAACACAGCCCCAATCCACCATCAGCTCCTCACCCTCAAAATGAGACCGTGAACAAGAAGACAAAATGTACAACCAAGAAACCTCAGGTTTACCTAAAGTTCAGCTCAAACATCGAGGTCAGTGTGAGACCAAACAAAATAAGCCTATATATATATAACTCTTATTTATGCATATGTTGTGGATGTTTTTCTTAAAGCTAAGGCTGGAGCATCGTGCATCATCAGTTGAGTCGTCGTTATCAAGAGCTGTCGCTAAAGCAATGGCTCAACAGCGCCCTCCGCTGGACACTGTGTTGAAAAAAGCAGCGGTTTTGCAGGTAAAGCACGCTCGACTCGATTTCGACGAGAACAATAATGTTCCTGGATTCACACCCTTGTTAGTTTAAGAACTGACAAAAGGTTTTAGAGCAGGATATTGTTTTCACCGCACAAAGCATGATCATGTTTTCATCTAACTGCATTTACAGACGTAATATACAGAGCTAGGCTTAAAAAAAATCGCTCGGATAACCATATTGGCTTTTACGTTTTATCGTATTAATTTAGCATTCTCCTTACATTTACACACTATCGTTTGACAAAACCATTCAGTCTGTGAATACTGTGTTAATGCTCAGGATGAGCTCAACTTGAGTGAATGTGGCTGGGCTACACTCGTCTTGGAAACAGATCCAGATGTTCTGAGCACGCTGTTATGGATCTGGCTGGACAAACTAAAGGTCAGAGGTCACAGCATACGGTCATTCTGGCGCCAAAAAATGCTTCTTATGCTTATTCTGGTGCCAAAATATGCTCATTATCCAGATACGTTAACTGGAAAACAATAAACCTGACATAAACGTAATATGCTTATGAAACTATACTTTTAAGAGAGTGTTTATTAGCGCGTCTGCTTTATCGTAACAGGATCCCGTTCTCAGTAGAGATGACACAGAGAGGCTGACCTCAACCTGGCCTGCACAAAACCTGCACAACGTTTCACTGCAAAAGGTGAAAACGCTACAACTCTAGAATACATTCAAGCATAAAACACAGAAAAATGACTGTTTAACAAGTTAGACTTTTCTGTGTGTGTGTGTGTGTGTGTGTGTGTGTGTGTGTGTGTGTGTGTGTGTGTGTGTGTGTGTGTGTGTGTGTGTGTGTGTGTGTGTGTGTGTGTGTGTGTGTGTGTGTGTGTGTGTGTGTGTGTGTGTGTGTGTGTGTGTGTGTGTGTGTGTGTGAGTGATGCAAATAAGGCTTATTTTGCATTTTGGTAGAAATGCCTTATGCTCAGAAATTGTTAGTAAGTTTGACAAATAATCGCAAAAGAGGAAGCAAGCAGCACACTGAATTAAACGTGGAATGTTCACAGCTTGTCTTCATGTGGCTCTTGTTCACAGCTTGGCTTCATGTGGCTCTTTTTCTCTTGTGGTGTTTTAGTATCAGCGTCACACCATCTGCTGTTTGCTGGACTGTGTGGGTCAAGCGGCAGTTCGATGTCCTCAGTTCGAACACGCTATGCTGCTGAGGCTCATTCGAGCTTTGACAAGAGTACGTGCAAGTAAAAGTAAAGTATATGAACGCAGAAGTGTTCTAGAATTCACTTTCGCACGCTTTTGTATTTCCCCAGCGCCCTCCAGAGGAAATAGAGAGAAACAACATCTTGTTACAGGTCCTGAGAGCTACGATGAGAGAGCAGTACCTGCACAACCACTACCTGAACACTACAACAACACCACAGTGTTAGGAGCAGTGCTTAAACTCATAAAACCAGCAAAGATGTCTATATGAAAAAAAAAAAAAAAAAAACAAGATTACGTAAATGACTGATCAGGTTATTGATTTCTGTTTCAGGTGTGTACAGTCTTCCTTCAAAGTATTTAAATGCATTATTTCATGCATAAGACTATATGATTGTTTTTGTGTTAGTGAACGAAATATTAAACAGAGTCGCTTCTGTTTTGTCTTTTTAAAGGAGTATTGAAGTTTAAATGTAACTTGTGTTTTTGTGAAATGTTTAGCTGTAAAATGTGTTTATTTATGTACACGTTCTCTTTGGAAGTGACGCATCACATAATATGTAGTACATACGTGTTTTTTTGTAATTTATCAATGTTTTCACAAAACCAAGACGAAATACAAAAATCAAGGAGGAAAAACAGATACGTAAAGTAAATAAAAAAGCCTCTCTCTCCTTTCGAAACTAACATATTGTTTTTTTTTTAAATCTCATTTTAATAATTTTTTATTAATAAATTCTGCTGTGTTTATTTTATTTATATATTTTGTTATCCAGCGACGTGAAATACTTGGACATACTTAAAAATATATGCATATCTAATTTTTCTAATTTATTTATTTATTTTTTTGTATAAATTCGTTACCTTAAGTGTTTCAAAGCAGTATAATCTGGTCTAAAGACGAAGGAGCTCAATTAAATTGACTTGTTAAATTAACGTTTGAAATATCTCCGAGGTGAGCGCTTGTTGTGTTTGGTTATCTTTAATTGGTTTAATAATTAATAACACTGCACATGGATTACTGAGGAGCCGCTGGAATGTCACTCAAAAATGACATCAAAGAATCACCATGGCGACGGCGCCATAGAGATTCAAAAGAAACAATTATAAACAATCAAAAAGAGTCGCAGCAGCTGAGAGATTGATTAGAGCTCTTCGCGAGCTACATTTATACATTTATTTTACCGTTCTATGTCAATAACGTCGTTTTCGTGCAGACATCGTAAGTGACGTCGTTTTAATTTATCCAAGTCATCATCAACGCGCTCGATACAATCCACGCGATAATATATTAAAGTGGCTTTGAACGAGTATTTCTTTCAAAAACAGAACTTGTATTAAATTCACGAATTTGTAACATCTTGCTCTTAAGGTAAGTTGCTGTTTTTGCTACTTTTTATGTTTTTGTTACAGTTACCAGCTGTGTGCTGATAATATTTAAATGAAATTAAAAATGAAACTAGACTAAATGAAATATTTTGCATGTGCCTACACTAACAAAAAAATGCCACGGTAATGTGTTAGACTAGTTACCTGTCATCACTTCCAGATAACTACCACACTAATGTAAGGGTAATGTTAATGAAGGCTACTTTGCATCATAAAATTCCAATAATCATGTTTTCTTATTTTAACACTTTTACTTAACACATTTATCCATTTATAAGCAGTTTTAGTAATTGTTTTTCCCAGCAGACATGTCGCCTGTGGAAGTATGGGCTGGCCCTTGGAAGCCCCACAGGCCAAGGGGCCCCATCGCTGCAATGTATAACAGTCCAGGGCCAACATATGCTCTGCCAGGGGCAACTGGTACACACACACACACACACACACACACACACACACACGTCTGGTCAGCTATCCTTGTGGGGACTCTACATAGGCTTAATGATTTATATACAGACAGCAATTTAGTCCCCAGGATTCTGTGTATTCAGGTTTAAGACCCCACCAGAATAGAAAACCTGGTACACACACACACACACACACACATTTGATTCACTATATTAGTGAAAACATCTTTTAAACTAGACAATGTTTTTTAATATTAGATTACTGATATATAGACTAGTGATATATAGACTGAAGTTATCTTTTAAGTATCTTTTAAACTAGTAAAACATTGTAAAATGTCCTCACTTGTTAGTTGCCGTAATTTTTCACCATGTGGATATTCCACTCTTATCCAAATCGTTTTACATTTTTCACAGTTTCTAAAACACTTTTTCATTTACTTTTTTATACCGTCGCAATTGCAAGGTATAATGCACACGCGCAATTTACAATAAATGTACCCGGCAAATCAGAAGTTAAAAAGGGGGAGTGATTCAAGGGACCAATAACAATTTCTAAATGCTAAAAGCTATTGCCCTCCCGTGATATTAAGGCATTTATTTGCCCTACGCAGGGATGAACAATCACGACCCGCGGATGCAGAAAGGCCCAGCGTTTAGCTTCGGCACACGTCACCGTAACTCACAGGCCAACTCGTCCCCCGGTCCTGGATACCTCGTTCCCTCCAACATCACCAGGGTGGGTCGGGATGGGACCCCTGCGTTCTCCGTCTACGGCCGACCAAAAGACATTCGGCCGTTTAAAACCCCAGGCCCAGGTCTTTCACACAACATAAAAGTCAAGGTATACTCTTAGAAGAAAAGGTACAAAACTGTCACTGGGTCGGCACACTTTCTAAAAGTACTAATATGTAGCATTTAGGAGTTAAAAGAAGTACCCTTTAGCTTTTGTACCTTCCGGTGACAGTAATGTACCTTTTCTCGAGTGTGGGACATATTAAACTGGCTTTGATTTTTCTTTCAGGCAGTTACTCTCCAGAAAACGCGACAAAAACCACCTTTTACTCTGCCCCTGCGTTCTCTCTGTCTGCGAGGACTAAATTGTTCCGTAACGATCAAACACCAGGTAGATTTCCACAGATCTACACAGCAACACTACTGTATCAGTAACGCGTAATCTTTTGTGTATTTTCTTGTCTCCAGGTCCAGCGGCATACATGCTTCCCCCGGTGTTAGGGTCGGGAGTTGTGAATAAAGCATCTGCCCCAAACGTCTTCTTCGGCGGTCGTAGTGCAATCGGCAGCTTCCACGAAGATCTACGAAAGGTGCTGCCGCAACATTTTACAGTGTTCACCTCTGCTTTGCGAAGATGGTAACATTCATTTTCTCAGACTCCAGGCCCAGGGACCTATCAAGTGGTGGATTCTGGAGTGTACAAGAACAAGGCCCCTGAGTACAGCATGACCGGACGCAACTTCTCACCTGGAGACACTACAAAGAAACCAGGACCTGGAGCCCACCATCCAGAGAGGGTCTGTACCACACTAAAGGTCAATGCACAACGAGTCCGAAATTTTCGTTTGAATTCTTTGCACGTTGTGTCAATCAAGTTTTACTCTGCCTCCATCCGTCCTAAAAAAAAGTTCGCTTTTCTGCGTTCTTGCATGAGTAACGAGCATTTAGATGGGTGAATATGAAAAAACCCCAAAGAAAAAAATGCACATGAAAATCTCGGACTCAGTGTGCCCTTAACATATACAATAAAATGCTATAATACTCTACTGTACTATGCATTTATAACCTTATTATAAATAACTTTGTTTCCATTAAATGCTGTTCTTTTGAACTTTCTATTAATCAAAGAATCTTGCAAAATGTACCCATCCACAATATATGACTGTTTTTTGCATTGGTAATGATATGAAATGTTTCTCGAGCTGCAAATCTACATATTAGAAGGATTTCTGAAAGATCACGTGGCACTGATTTATCATCACAGAAATAAATTACATTTTAAAATATATTTAAATAGAAACAATATTACTGTTTTTACTGTGTTTTTAAGCTATGGGGAGTATAAAAGACTAGTTTCTAGCTTCTCTAGAATGTTCTCTACCGAAACTATTTAAAAAACAAGAATTAATACTAAAATGATTCCCTTTGTTTTTCTCCACAGGTTACTTTCACAGGAACCAAAGCTCCCAGCTTTTCCTTTGGAATTCGCCATTCTGAGTACACCGCTCCTTTAATTGTGGATGGGGCTGATTAAACAGGTCAATTCTGTTAAACAAGCTAGTCTGTCGTATCAGGTCTTAATATGGCCAAAATATACAACTTGAAATAATGGTGTTTCAGTGAAAAAGGGTCCCGGATGCAATAATTGTGCTGTTGCCACAATATAAGAAAAAGGTCCAAAACCAAGTCTACCTACTACCACTTTACCACATCACAGACTAAATCTATTAGTGCTGGGTCTGATTCATCCTTGTTAAATCCGAGTCAAGTCCAAATGCTTAGATGTTTGAGTTGGTGCTTGTTTATAATTGCAGTCTGAGTCCAAATTCCCCATCTCTACATGCAGAGGTTGTTTCACAATATCAAATCAATAAAAACAGATTCTCTTATGTATTAAATATGAACTGTTTGAACTGTTATCTATTTTAAAATAGAATATATATATATATATATATATATATATATATATATATATATATATATATATACACACACACATACATATACACATTTTATTTTTTGCATGTCAACAATCTTTTGGAGTGACAAAGAGGTGGCAGACAGCACTGTAAATCACGAAAGAAAGTAAATCTTTGAATCAAAATACATTCTTGTAACTTTATTATTGTCACTTCAGTTACACAGCATCTAAAAATACTAAAAAAAAAAGTTAAAATCAAAGCAAAAGAGACAAATCATGAACAATATTTACATCGACAACGTAGTATAGCAAATTATCACATCATCACATTTTTGATCCTTCTATAAAACATTTTTTCCCAGTTCATGCCTTAAAACATATAGTGAGCCTTTCTGTCGTTCTATCTCAATAAAATACCCTTACCCAGTTTAAAAGCAGTTTAAAAGCCGGTTTAAAAGCAGTGTTGGCTCTAAGCGTGTGCTTCCACAGTTGTCTTCACGGGCATGATTCTCATCGGATGTTTCATACAGTGGCTGTAAAAGTAAGGGAACACTCTCTCATTGAACGCGTGTTTAAACGCATGCAGACCGATGTTACGACCCGAGTCTGTGAACGTGACTTTGCCCTTGGCCCAGTCCAGCTGCACCCTGATCTTCTGAATTCTCTGGTTGACTCGCAGAAGGGTGAGGATCTCCGGAGAACAGCCCTTCCCGTATTTACCGTTGCAGAAGCCCACATACCACAGGCCCGTTTTGGAGGTGCTCTGTCTGTGTTTGTATGCGGACTCTGAGATCACTCCCACGGCCCAGGCTGTGCTGTCGCCCACCTCCACGTCCCAGCAGTGAGTCCCCGAGTTAAAGCCCTCAGAGCCCAGAATGCTCGTGTAGCCGTCAAATCTCTCTGGGTTTGCTGGAAGCTGTAGGAAGTTCTCGTCAGTGTAAGTTATAGTGGTCAGATCATCCGACACAAGCACATAAGGATGGGCGGTGTTGGGGTCAAAGGTTACTGGGGCTGGAGGGAAAGAGATAGAGATGTATACTCTATTATATATAAAAAAGGCATTGAAAAACTTCATTTGGATTCCAGATTTTTTAATAGGTGTATCTCGGCCAAATATTGCCCTACATCCTACCATCCTAACAAACCATACATCAATGGAAAGCTATTTATTGTAATGTAAACTTTTCAAAGCAAAAACTTCAACTTTAAAAAATTAATTTCTAGACCTTGTGTTTCTTTCCATTCTGCTGCATCTCTCTGTAAGAAGGTTTATTTGATCTGCTCAGTACTCACTGTATCGGACGCTGGCTTGTAGTTTCTTGGATACTTCAAAGGTAATGTTACCCACATGTTTTGCCACATTGATGAGCATTCCTGAAGGTCTGGTCTGATCACGCATTGTACACTTTGTTCTGAAACAGCATTTAGTCAGTACAGATGTGGGTTCGGGTTCAAAACCAGAAGATAAAAGAAAAAAAAAACCCTTCTCACCTTTCAATCGTAGCCTTGAAGTTCTAGAAATAAGAAAAATATCAAAGCTGCATTTATTTGACCAAAATACAACAAAAACGGTAACCTTACAAATATTTGAACAATTTAAAAAGTGTACGTTTTGCGTTTGAATTAATTTAATCATTTTAATAGACTGATTTGCTACTGAAGAAACAATACTTATCATCAATGTGCATATTTTTGGGGATTTAAAAAAATTCGATGGATAGAAAGCTTAAAAGACGGCATTTATTTGAAATGTAAATCTTTAATTTGGATCAGTGTAAAGCGTCCTTGCTATTTTTTTTAATTACTTTCTGCAATTTCTACTCAATATAGTGGAAAAATTCAAAGTCAAAGTCCAGAAGCTAAACCAAGGTCTTCTTACCACAAGAAATGTGAAATCATTCCTTCTCAGTTGTTGTTCGATGGACTCAATAATGCGTGAGAGAGATAACATCCCCGACCCAATCTCCTCAATCTTCTTTTTAATGATCTCACTCTTCTGCTCTTCTTCTTTCTTCAGTGCCGTCATCCTGGCTGCCTCTTCATTTTCCAGAAACTGGTGAAGCTTTTCAAACGCCTCCTTCATTTTTTTCTCAGTGTGTTGGCTCTGTTTCTAAGCACAAAACATCAGCAAATTCAGGTTGAAATATCCATAGGCTAGTTGAAATGTGGCAATGTTAAAATATCCTCCCGTTACTCACCTTAATATACTCAGCTGTTTCATCCCAGGACTGTTTAATGCGTTCATAGTCTCTGAGTTTCTCCAGAAAGGCCGTTAGTTTCAGCTGTAGCTGTTGCTAACAAATGTTAAAAAGTGAAGTGAGACAATTAATGTTGGGGCAAGTTGTCACGTGTTAAACATTTTGCACTATTTCAGTAATATTTTGGTTATTTTAGTATTATTAATATACTATTATCAAATATAATAATTGATTATGGTTATTTTTATATTTGCAGTTTTATAAGTAATTTTGTTTTGTGCTTTTAATTTTTCCCCATATATATATATATATATATATATATATATATATATATATATATATATATATATATATATATATATATTATACATTTTTATTTCATTTTTTCTTATTTTTAATTACTTGCTCATTTCAACTTGATGTATTTCGCATAATGCAATTTATTATTGTCACGTATGAAGGGTCTGAGGCGTGCGGATCCATGTGCAGGCTTTTATTAAACGAAGGCATGGTCATAACAGGCAGGCGTCGAACAGGGCTAACAGATATATAGGAGGCAAGACAATAGCAAAATCCAGAGACAGGCGGTGGTCAGGTCAGGCAGCAAACAATCACGGAATCAGAAGACAGGCAGGGTCAAAACCAGATAAACCAGAGACAATAATCCACGGGCGA
This sequence comes from Puntigrus tetrazona, assembly GCF_018831695.1. Classification (NCBI taxonomy): domain Eukaryota; kingdom Metazoa; phylum Chordata; class Actinopteri; order Cypriniformes; family Cyprinidae; genus Puntigrus; species Puntigrus tetrazona. Next base: position 20,660,740 of record NC_056716.1, read on the forward strand.
TCTAACAACAGCGAAACAGGCGAAACAATGCAACCTGCAGTTGAGTGGCTTGCTGCAGTATTTATAGTCCTCTGACAGGAAGTAGCAGCAGAGGGAGTGATCGCAGATCACCCAGAGGTAAGAGCTCCTCTGCTGGCTTGGTGACATAGCCCCCCTCCTAGGAGCGACTCCTGGCGCTCCACAAAACAAACAAAACAAAACATAACTGGGAGCTTGGGAGGGGTTCGGGAGGAGTCAGCAAGCTGAGACCAGGGAGGAAGAGACGGTGGGAGGAGCCAGGAGAAGACGGGAGGAGTAAGGAGCGGGAGGCGATGCCGAGCCCAGCCATGATGGTCAGTGGTGGAGCCGACGGAGGGAGGAGCCATAGAGAGGGAACGGTCATCAACCCCATGGAGCCGACCGACGGCGGTGGAGCAGGTGGTCGAGGAGACTGAGGCGAAGGCGGAGAGCAGAAGAGCCAGGGTGATGCAGAGGCGCTGGAGGTCCCAGGCGACACCGCAGGCTTTGGCGACTGATGCGGAGACGGGGGACGAGAAGGACGCGGCGGAGCCAGAGCGACAGAGGACTGAGGTAGAGCCGGGGGAAGGGAGGAGCCTGACAGAGCCGGAGGGACGGAGGGACGAGGCGAAGCTGGAGGAGAGGAATCCTGAGGCGACGGATGGTCGACGACCGACCAGGGCGTAGCCGGAGAGACGATGGAGCCTGGTGAAGCTGGTGGATTGACGGAGCACGGTGGAGAGGAGGGAGCTAGGAGCCTAAGGGAAGCCGACGGGTCTACAAGCCGAGCTGGAGTCCGGGGCTCGGAGGCGGACGATGATGAGCGAGGATCCTTCACCCACGGCGGCAATGGAGACTGGCAGACCCGTGGCGAGCTCCAGGTGGAGGGCAGAGGATGAGTGCAGGGGCTGCTGGGATCCATCGTCGACGTGTGGTAAGGGTGGGAGGGTGGGTTAACTTGAGGAGGCGCACGAGGCGCGGGCACTGGACGGGGCGCGCAGGCGCGGGCACTGGGCGGGCGCCGCAGGCGCGGGCACTGGACGGGCGCACGCAGGCGCGGGCACTGGAGGCTTGGCACGAGGCGCGGGCACTGGAGGCTTGGCACGAGGCGCGGGCACTGGAGGCTTGCACGCAGGCGCGGGCACTGGAGGCTTGGCACGAGGCGCGGGCACTGGAGGCTTGGCACGCAGGCGCGGGCACTGGAGGCTTGCACGAGGCGCGGGCACTGGAGGCTTGGCACGCAGCGCGGGCACTGGAGGCTTGGCACGAGACGCGGGCACTGGAGGCTTGGCACGAGACGCGGCACTGGAGGCTTGGCACGAGGCGCGGGCACTGGAGGCTTGGCACGGCGGCGCGGGCACTGGAGGCTTGGCACGAGGCACGGGCACTGCAGGCTTGGCACGAGGCACGGGCACTGCAGGCTTGGCACGAGGCACGGGCACTGGAGGCTTTGCACGGCAGGCGGCCATGTTGGAAAGCGGCGCAGGGCAGGCGGGCATGTTGGAAAGCGGCGCAGGGCAGGCGGCCATGTTGGAAAGCGGCGCAGGGCAGGCGGCCATGTTGGAAAGCGGCTCTGGGCAGGCGGCGACCATCTTGGGAAGCGGCTCTGGGCAGGCGGCGACCATCTTGGGAAGCGGCTCTGGGCAGGCGGCGACCATCTTGGGAAGCGGCTCTGGGCAGGCGGCGACCATCTTGGGAAGCGGCTCTGGGCAGGCGGCGACCATCTTGGGAAGCGGCTCTGGGCAGGCGGCGACCATCTTGGGAAGCGGCTCTGGGCAGGCGGCGACCATCTTGGGAAGCGGCTCTGGGCAGGCGGCGACCATCTTGGGAAGCGGCTCTGGGCAGGCGGCGACCATCTTGGGAAGCGGCTCTGGGCAGGCGGCGACCATCTTGGGAAGCGGCTCTGGGCAGGCGGCGACCATCTTGGGAAGCGGCTCTGGGCAGGCGGCGACCATCTTGGGAAGCGGCTCTGGGCAGGCGGCGACCATCTTGGGAAGCGGCTCTGGGCAGGCGGCGACCATCTTGGGAAGCGGCTCTGGGCAGGCGGCGACCATCTTGGGAAGCGGCTCTGGGCAGGCGGCGACCATCTTGGGAAGCGGCTCTGGGCAGGCGGCGACCATCTTGGGAAGCGGCTCTGGGCAGGCGGCGACCATCTTGGGAAGCGGCTCTGGGCAGGCGGCGACCATCTTGGGAAGCGGCTCTGGGCAGGCGGCAGCCATCTTGGGAAGCGGCTCTGGGCAGGCGGCAGCCATCTTGGGAAGCGGCTCTGGGCAGGCGGCAGCCATCTTGGGAAGCGGCTCTGGGCAGGCGGCAGCCATCTTGGGAAGCGGCTCTGGGCAGGCGGCAGCCATCTTGGGAAGCGGTTCTGGGCAGGCGGCAGCCATCTTGGGCAGCGGCTCGGGGAAGGCGGCCATCTTGGGAATAAATGCAGTGTCTTCTTCCTCCATAATACCCAACGTGAGAGCTGACCCCACAGTCACTAAACCAAACTCAATAAAGTGTGCCAGTGATTCACGTGGACCCTCTCGAACAAGTTGTGTTTTGAGTGGCTGATTTATTCCTCGTGAAAAAATTCAATTAGCAAACAGTCCGGTAAATCAGAGAAGTAAGCCAGGTCCAGAAATTCCTGAGTATAATCCTCAAGTGATCGGGTGCCCTGCTTGAGGGTTAGCAAAGACATTGCAAGGTGCATACCTGGCCATGGTTCGGGTGAAAAGCCGCTGGATCCTGGTGTGAGGTTGCATTCTGTCACGTATGAAGGGTCTGAGGCGTGCGGATCCATGTGCAGGCTTTTATTAAACGAAGGCATGGTCATAACAGGCAGGCGTCGAACAGGGCTAACAGATATATAGGAGGCAAGACAATAGCAAAATCCAGAGACAGGCGGTGGTCAGGTCAGGCAGCAAACAATCACGGAATCAGAAGACAGGCAGGGTCAAAACCAGATAAACCAGAGACAATAATCCACGGGCGATCTAACAACGAAACAGGCGAAACAATGCAACCTGCAGTTGAGTGGCTTGCTGCAGTATTTATAGTCCTCTGACAGGAAGTAGCAGCAGAGGGAGTGATCGTGAGATCACCCAGAGGTAAGAGCTCCCTCTGCTGGCTTGGTGACAATTATAATTTAAAACAATTATATATATATATATATATATATATATATATATATATATATATATATATATATATATATGGAGTTTGTTTCATTTTTTTCATTTTAGTCTATTATCAGATGTATTAGAGTGCTGATTTTCCAAGCTCTGTCTACTGATGTTAAACAGGTTGTTTGTTACAAACCCCCATATCCACAAATGGATCAGCAGTGTCCAGTTAATATTTGACTTTATCAGCAAGTTCCCACGAAACTTTTGTTTCCGAAAGTCTGAGAATGTGTCATATGAGGGTCATTAGTGCGCTAAGACCTGTTTGACAAGACAGCTTTCATATCTCACCCTTTTCCAGTCCATTAAATCTGAAACCGACAATCGGCGAAATCTGACTAGTCCACAAACTGGTCATTTCTGGAACTGACTATTCTTAAAAACGGCGTTTCCATACAATCTGAAGCTCCGAGCTCTTACCCTGAGGTCCTGCGACGCGTCTGCGGTTGAACGGATGCGGTGGTTCTTGTGGGATTTGGCGCTTCTGCATTTCCCACAAGCTAGTTCTTGATCTTCGGTGCAGAAGAAAGAAAGAGGTTCTCCATGAAGACCACAGAAACCCACAGTCTCCGCGGGAGGCTCCTGAGCGGTGTCATCTCTCATCAGATCACACATGTTTCTCAGCACTATGTTTATAGGTGGGTTGGGGCTGGACGACACGTTCCTGCAGATGGGACACTCTTGAATTCCTCTGCGGTTCCAGAAGGTTTTCACGCAGCCGTTACAGATGCTGTGAGAGCAGGGTAGGAGAACGGGATCCCTGAAGATGTCGCAGCAGATGGGGCAGTAGAAATCCTCCTCTGTGATAGACTGTCTGCCGGCCATTTTGCCACCTATGCAATTAAACGTTTTTGCTAGTTGTGTTACTTGGACTCTCTGGTGTCTGTCTGGTCCAGCTGTCAAAGAGCACAAGAGTGTCTCTCAGCTCAGCTCTCTCAGCTGTGTTTACATCCCAGACACCAGGGAGGAGCTTATGAGAGCAAAGACAACATTCCAGCAGGACCATCTATTGTTTACAGAGTTCAGTGTTTTCTACAATTCCCCATTCATTTCATTAATTATTAAGACTTTAACTTTATTAAATAGTATAGTATTATATTACTTTATATATATTTATTGGGAGTGATTTGTGAAGTAAATAAAAAATTATATTTTAAGTCAGTTTCTGTCTTTTACCATATACATTTTTTCCCCCAGTATCATTTACTAATTTAGAATTGCATGTTTTAAATATTTTTAATAAATTTTTATATTTATATATAATAAATAAATTCATCAAATGTATAAGTTATAGGAGAAAAAAAAAAAAAAAAAAAAAAAAAAAAAAAATATATATATATATATATATATATATATATATATATATATATATATATATAATTTATATAAAAATATATATAATTTATGATGCTACTTCAGCTTTAAAAAAATAATATTTAAATGTGGTTTAGTTAAATTAGTTTAGTCTTGTTAACTAGCTGTGGTTAAGGGACTTTTGTGATACCAAGAATGCATTCACCTCGGTGGAAACCAACTGAATTGGTTGTGTTTTTTTTAGCTTTTTTTATTTCAATCCAGTCATGTACTCACTGACCTCTGTGGGGAAAAAAACAACAAACTTCCATCTCTCTAAGCAGATCTATTTGTAACAGTTTTTCTGTTCTGTTCCGTGTATTCCCATGTCAAGAATGTGACCGAGACAACATTCTGTAACGTACTGCTTTCTCACACTTAAAAAGTAAGATTATTGTGTTTGATATTACTGACAGGCAATTTGTCAAACACAAAGAAAACATTCTCGGTATTATTTCTTGGATTTGTTTCCTGGAAGGCGTAAATATAGGTCAAAGTTTACCCCACAGAAATGAATGATAATTCTGAAAAATAAGGGTTAAAATGTATTATCACATCAATATAATAAATAAAGCTGTTGCTTAATTTATTTATCTCATGTTATAATGTATTTTTAATGTTATCATTATTAGTAGTAATAGTCCAAATGTTTTACTTTATTGGTATAATGTCATTTCAAACTAAATTATTCCGAAACTACGTTGTTGTTGTTTTTATACTTGCTTTTTAAGTTCGAAAAGGCTGACGATGTACTTTATTCGAGCACTCAGATATAGGTGCAGTGCTGCAAACATAACAACAATGAAATGCAGGCAATCTAGGTGTGAGGCGTGCACCAGTGGCCAGAATATTAAAGACAAAAGAATACTGAACCATTTCATTTCCATTTCACCCGATCGCTGCTCAAAACTAGCTCAATACAAGCCCGATCGCACGGGCGGAGTTCTTTTTTGGCTACTTGACCCATTTTTAGCTTCCATTACTCGATCGTTGGGTGTGTTCTGGAACTTCTTTGGCTGCGGTTTTTCCCGGTTTTTTTTATTTAACTGAGTTAATAAATTGGTTTTAATCAGGCAAATCGCTGGCAACATAAAACGCGCTGGGGTTCCGAGCAGCGAGGGGAGAAACGAACCTTTCGAAGCTTCGAGTCGATTCCTTCGAACTGATTCATCACTGTTTCGAAGCGCTCGAAACATCGCGCGCCCGTGACGCCGGCTGTTTGAAAGTGTAAAAGCGGAAAAAAACGCGCTAATTCTGCGCTTTGTCGCAATTTTAGTCGCAGAACACTGATTCTGATGGGTTTCCGCGTGACTCATTTGAACGCCTCTGATTGGCCGGTGCATTGCCGAGCTCAGCATTGCGTTGGTGAAAATGCGCAATGCTGTAAAAACGCCAACTATAAAATAAGGTGCAACGTGAGAATGCAATATGTAAATATACGCAATCAATGCAAATTTACGCAAATAAGTGATGCTCATCGAAAGCGGCCATTATCCGCACCTGTACGATTACGCACGGAGAGACTTAATTTCTTCGTTTTTAAAGTTTCAGATGCAAGTTTTTTTTAAATGTAGTATCGTAATTATGAACACAATGGTATGTAGTGCAAACAGCTTTACTGTTTACTGCACGTTATTCTTCGTTATTTACCTGTAGCGGCTAATGAACCGCAAGCCTCACCCATAGGCTTTTCCTTTGAGGGAAAAGGTAGGTGGATAAAGTAGTAACATTTAAAAAGTATACAAATCAATTCAATAAATTCCATTTTTATCATGCCAGTCCTATAAAATATAAAAAGGTGTAATCATTTAGGTTATGGAAAGTTAAAATTAAAAAGCGAAATCGAAATGAAACGGGTATGAGATGAGATGGCAATTCAAGATAAAGCACAAGAATTAAGTTGAGTTGGGAGCAATGTATGGAAGAGTTGAATGAAGAAATATTATTCAGGAAGAAATATCTCAGGTGTGGCAGAATGAATGGGAAGAGGGGGACAATACAGCCAACTCTAAAGCACACATCACATGCAAATTTATGGGGGAGGGATAGTGTGGTTGTGGCTAGACTAAGACTGGAGCACTGTGCACTGAATTTTGGGCTGGCGATGGTTGGCGGTAGATGCACGTGTGGGGAGGTTTAAACTGTGAAGCACGGAATTATGGAGTGCGTTATTTATCGAACTGCAAGACGTATAATGTTTACTGAGCTGTTGGAGTCTGGAGTTGCACAATTTGTCTTCGAAATCGATTTTAAGTAATAAAGACTACGAGACAGTTAAGGTTGTGTTAAGGTTTCTACACCTCACTAGACTCTATAGGAGGATATAATCGTTAGGCGGATTTTTTCAAACCGTTTTAGTTGCGTTTAGATGCGTTTTAGTCTGCCGCAAATCATAAAAGAGGGAGAATAAATGAAACAGGCACCTTTAAAGACAGCTCGGCGCTTACTAGGAGGAGTCCCTTTATGGGTCCTTGCGTTGCTTAGAGACGCGTTGTTGTCGTGCATGTTCAGTGAATTTTCTCGAGCCAAACCGATAATTTTCATCAGAGAATAGCGATGTTTTTCTCGTTTACAATCCAGCCGTGAATTCAAACAAATTGTCGACGAGCATTAAGTGCATCTGCCTGGGATTGTAAGACAACATTCTACTGTAAATAGTGACTTATCGGGGTTAGTTGGAACGCTTCGGTTCCAAACGCGCTAATCTGCTAATTAGCCAGATAGCCAAGGCGAGATTCGGACGCGGTCTGTGTATCTTTGGGAACACAAACTATACGTTTTACAGTTTATTGCTCTTAAAGATGAACTCAATGCCGCTTTTAGAGCTGTTCGTGTGATGGAGTAAAGCAGCAGCGACTGTCATCATCGTCTAATCCCGCGGCGTTAAGAGGCTCAGTGTTTAAACTCCTGCTGCTCTCTATCTCGCGATGGACGCAGGAGACATTTCCGATCTGGACCTGGACAAATACGACGCCGACGAGCAGGTCAAAATCATCTGCCTCGGAGACAGCGCTGTGGGCAAATCCAAGTGTGTTTAACGTCTTATCTTTCTCCTGCATTGTAAAGCGTATGAGTGTGTTGACTCTAAGGGCTTTTATGGTTTCTTTTCAGGCTTATGGAGAGATTCCTTATGGATGGATAGTATCCTTTTGACTTTGTTGTCTGATGTCAGTGTAACATCTGTTTGAATTAACCATTCATTCCGAGAGTTGTCAGGTTCTTAATAAAATATCAGTCGTCCTCAGCAGCTCTCCACATACGCATTGACTCTCTACAAATACACCACCACTATCAATGGGCAAACTGTCCTGGTTGGTAAGTTTGACGTGGAAGCTGTTATTTTAGTGTGTGAAATTGTAACATTTGGTTGCGTTGGCTTTAATGCCAACTAAATCTGTTAATCTGCATGCAGATTTCTGGGATACTGCAGGACAGGAACGTTTTCGAAGCATGCACCCGTCATACTACCACAAAGCCCACGCCTGTATCATGGTAAGAGATGGTCACAAACCACTGTATTATTTCAGCGTTTATACTTAATAAAATATACTCACCCCCAGGCCGCTCTAGATGTAGATGTGCTTGTTTCTTCATCAGAAGCAGTTTGGAGAAATAACGAATCCTCTGCAGTAAATGGGTGCCGTCAGAATGAGATTCAAAACAGCTGATTAAAAACACCACAATAATCCACACCACTCCAGGCCATCAGCTAACATTTGTGACATGAAAAGCTGCATTTTTGTAAGAAATTAATCCATCATTAAGGCGTATTTAACTGATGCTTCTGGACAAAACGAGTCCTTAATCCATAATAACGCTTCCTGCAGAGAATCCATTGGTGAGCAAGTGATGTAAAGTTTAATTTAAAGAACTTAAAGAACAAAGTTTGCTCAAATCTGTAATCTAAAGCGTCGATGAAGAAACAAACGTTCATCATTGAGTACATTTCAATTTTTGGGTGAACTATTTCTTTAATATTTTGAATGAGATTTTATTTTATCTGTTTTATTTTAACTTTAGTTTAAATATGAGTCATTTGTATTACACGCTTTTATAATTTTAATAAAATATATTTTATTATATTTAAATTTAAATTGGTTAAAATAGTCACTAATCTAACATACACTAACACACACACACACATACACAAAAGCCCCTTTTTTGTGTTTGTTAAACGTTTAAAGCTGCTTTATGTACGTTTTTGCCAAAAAATATCATGTTTTTAGATATTAAGTAAACATGTTATGTTCACATGGCTGAAAAATAATGGTATAGCCAGTAAATCAACTCTGAAATGCTTTTTTTTTTGCAGTACCCATATTATCCGCTTGCTGTCAATCACTGCACACTGCTACATACCGCATCTTTAAGTTTTTTCAAAAACAGTATATAGGCTTTCAGAATTAATCAGATAGCTTTTCCAGGTGTTTGATGTCCAGAGGAAAATCACATATAAGAACCTCCCAATTTGGTACAAAGAACTGCGAGAGTACCGGCCAGAGATTCCCTGTCTGGTGGTCGCTAACAAGATCGATGGTAAATTTGGCTTGAGATTGCAGATAAAGAGTGGTATTAGCCAGTGTTACGCTCTGCATGTCTCTTATCTTTTGTTCTTTCATGTGTTCTGCTCTTCAAAAGCTGACATGAAGGTCACCCAGAAGAATTTCAACTTCGCTAAGAAACAAGGTCTGCCCTTCTACTTTGTATCTGCTGCTGATGGGACCAATGTGGTCAAGGTGAGGATGGAAAACGGTGTCTGTGATTCACTAACCCTGATTTTTATTTTGCTGTATTTTTCATATAAAATGTTTTTTTTATCTGACAGTGTGTAAATTTCCTAGTTGTGCATTCCTGTTTAGATTTATGAAAGTAAACAGCAAGCTGACAGGACTGGTTAGGAACGTGTTTTAAGGTTCCTAGAACTGCGTGAGGTTCTAATGTTGTGTGAACGTTCCACAGGTGTTTAAAGACGCCATTCAGATGGCTCTGTCCTACAAGAGGAACTCCAACGACTTTATGGATGAAGTTATGAGGGAGCTAGAGGTGTGTGAGCATCTCCTGTGTGAGAGTTTGTGTTGAAGGTGAAAGCCTACCTGATGCAATAACCGAATCATTTTGTTCATACTTTTTTGCAGAACTTTGATTTAGACAGTAAAGAAGAATCGTCTGATAAAGATGAGGAGACACAAGAGGGAAAACCAGACTCGGCGTGATCACGTCACGTTCTCCATCCATCGTTCTCTCATTCTCATTCTCTGCTGCTCCCGCACTTCTACTGATGAGTTCCTCAGATCATGGCTGTCCTCCCACCGTCCTGAGCTGCTACTCTACCTCACACCACTCAAAGCGTGTCTCTTCATCAAATAAATTACGATTCTGTGAATGTACAGCTGATTGACCTGATAATGGAATCACAACGCACTCAGATTTGATGCTTATTGTGCAGATGTAGTAAAAGCACTCTGTCTGGAACGTGAAGCTTTGTGCCGAATGTAACATGAAATATTTTTAAAAATAATTTAATAGTTGCACATTTCAAGGAATTTGTACCAGTATCGGTAAACTACTTGATCTTTTTGCAAGGGTAGTTAAATTATACTGTTCTTTAAAACATTTAATACATTTTTATTAGTGTAAAAGTTTATGTCCACGGTATTTGCCAACTAAACAGATTTTTATATTAAAAGTGATTTGTTGCAAGCGCATCAGAGCGCAGGACAAGACTCTCCTCGGGGACGGATGAGAAGACAGCCATGACACAAACTCAGTGCAGCGGACGAATGAGTGTTTGTGTGGATGTGAAAACCAGAGCAAAGAAACAGCAGAGACCGCTCCGGACGATCACAAGCCTGCCGGGTTACAGTTCAGGCTGTGAAACACTGTCTCGAAACGATACACTTGAAAATGTGCAGCTTTCAGTCTTTGGTAAAGCTTTCATGTGCCACATCTGCATGCAGCTGTCTGACGAGCTGTGGAAGTTCAGGAGTGCAATGTCACGTTACAACAAAACGGTCCCATATTTTTAAGTACTGATTATAAATGATTTAAGTTTTAATGTTTATCATAGTTGTCTTTTCTAATGAATGTAATTTATGCAGATTACGTTCGGATAGATGTTTCTCGTGCTTAGTTGTAATAATAACGCAGAAATTGTCCTAAAATTATGAGAAAAATAGACACATTTTGGCAGGTTTCGTACACAAAATTAAAAAAAAATGATGACCCAGATATTTCTTAATGAGTTTCCCCTATAGATACAATAAATAATTATTACTGTAAAGAGCATTTATATATATTCATATTGTACAAACTGTGAAGGTTTTTTTTTTTTCGATTATTGCTTTTGGTTTGTGTTTTGTGATGTTTTGCACAAGTGCTTTATATATGGAACATACATCCATGTTGGTGAATTCAAATAGAAGCAGCTTAGTACTCGACATGAATGTGTACGGTATCTGAACTGGATACAACTTTTACGTCATTAGAAATACGTTCTTATTTCTGAAGCCTCTGGTGGTTTCATGTTATGTACACTCATTTGTTCTGTAAGCAAAATGTGGTTCATATTAAAGAAATTTAAACAAGCCATATTTTCGAGCATTATTCAGTAATTAATTATCAGGTGTAAAACCCGGTTCCTGGGTGGCCGGAGCCCTGCAGAGTTTAGATGTAACCCTAATTATACACACCTGATCCAGCTGATCAAGTCATTTAGGCTTATTTGAAAACCGAGTAGCTTGTGTCTTGGAGTAGCGTTGGATCTAAACTGCAGGGCTGTGGCCCTCCAGGAACACCCTGACCTAGCTTCAAACAAAAATATCGATGCATGAGAAGTTGCTAGTTTTAAAATCCAAAGTCAACCAGTCCAACACTCTTCTCAAAATTACAGTAAGTTGAACTTCATAAAAAAATCAGCATTAGAAACTAAATCAGAGAATCTGAGTGAAATCTGCATCACCTGTCACCCATTCTGGTTATGTTTTAATGCTATATATTTTAAAGTTCCCCTAATATAGGTTATGAAAGGTTCATATTTTGGTTTTGGGAGTCCCAAACAACACGCTGGCATTTTCTTAAAATAGCCTATGCATAATTTGTTCAAAATGTTTGCTCCCAAAAGGTTCCTTTAAGTGATTTAAACGATTCCTTTACCCGATTTCATTAAAAGCAATGTTTGTGAGATTTTAACGCTCTAAAAAAGGCACCTAGCGGCAAAGAATAAATGCGCTTTTTTTTTATAGACCAATCTGAAAAGTGAGCAAGTGAGCGATATGCTAGTAGTACCTGAGTAAATAAACCTCCATCACAACCTCAAATGAGCAATCAACCCACCAGAAAACATAGCTCATTAAAGCAGTATATACTGCATTTCTTGCCATTTTTATTGTGCTTTTGTTAATCAGAAAACAAGATGGACAACCCTATAGAACATACTGTAGTCATGTAAATGATGTGTTTTATTTCATGTTTAGTCCTGCCATTGGTCGAGTAAAATTACAAAGAAATCAATTGCAATTTTCATTCTGGTTAAATATGCAGATCCCCTGATGTCTGCGCTACATTGGGAGAGAGTAAAGGGCAAAGGTCAGGGAGAGCGTCCACCGAATGTGCAAGTCAGTCACTAATTGACTCACTGGAATTCAAGCCAAACAGAACAGACCTGACATGAATGTGCCCATGAAACTCAATCAGTCGGGCCACATATGGAAATCACTGAAAAACATTCAAATGTATATAAACTCCTATATTCGGGGAAACTAAATAAAGCAAAAGAAAATAGGAGATGTCTCAAGATTTCCAGGAGGTGGCACCATAGTGCTGGTTCAAACAGCATTTAGTTCCTACAAACCTCAAAGGAAAAAAAACTAAAACAAAACGATAATTACTTTTTGGCACATTTGTTCATTTTTCTTCATGTCCTTTCATCTCCTGCTAGAACAACTATAACGTAATGTACATGACGAACTGAATATTATGAAAGATGAAAGTGATGTGTACAGAACGAAAATCACAGCTCAAGAGTTATCAGAAGATGAGAGGAGGAAAACTGTGGTACATATGGCTCAGAAATGCAGTTCGACATTCACGAAAACATACGCACGCACGCTTTTGTTCTTCTGGATGAGCTGAAAAAAGGGACGTGATTTTTAATTTTTTTTTTTGCGGGATGGGAAATGAAACGGGTCATCTCTAAAACAAAACGTGAGCGTTTCTGTAAAATTGTATGTAAAAAAAAAAAGCGAAGTGGGGCGAAGGAATCTGTGTGTATTTTTCCAGGGCTCATTTGCATTGGAGGACACATAGAGTAAGTAATTCACAGTTATCTTGGGGCCCGACTCCAAACGGCCCCTCAACACCTTCATTCAAGCCCTTGTACAGTCAAACAGACTGATTTAATGCAGAGCGGCTGCTTTAGGAGGGGAGGTCAGGATCTCTGTTAACAAGCTAAACAGTAACTAGTCTTCATCTAGGATAGGACAGTAACATTTTTTATCAGAGCAACCACCATATTTACAGAAGATAAATGAAGCTATGAGAGGATAAAAGTACAGTCTGTTCAACCTTGTACTGTTTTAAGGTCACATTTGATTTATTTTATCCTGGAAAGTTGAATATTTTTAATGCCAATCAGAGAAATAATTCCAATCTTAAAGACAATATTGATACCATATCACTAGATTTTCTGGTGAATGTGTTAGTATTAATCAATATTCATATTCAGTATTTCATTTATTCCAAAGAAGTCTTTTATGCGAATAAAGGTGCATTTTTGTGGTCAAAACACAGAGTAAAAACATTAACGTGATTAAAAATGACGAAGTATGATTTATTCCTGTGGTGCAAAGCTGAATTTTCTGCATCATTAATCCAGTCGTCAGCATCACACTATCCTTCAGAAATCATTTTAAAATGCTGCTCAAGAAAGATTACTTATTGTCATAAATGTTTTTCAGCTTATTAATATTTGCAGTGGAAATATTCATGTGTTCTTTGATGAATAGAACATTTGTAAAGAACAGCATTTGAAATAGAAGTATTTGTAACATTCTAAATGTCCTTACCGTTTTACCTTTGCTCACTAAAACATTCATTTCTCCCCAACCCCGCAAAAAACTAAGAAAAAATATTTACCAATAATGAATAACTGTAAAATACTACCTGAATTAATATCCATCATGTGTGTTATACTGTCTTAATTCCCGACTGATTGTGAAATCTGTTTAGGATGTCACTCCTATATTTATCAGTGTGTACAGAACAGAATTAAAAGAGAAGTGACATCTGTATTTACCTTCAGTGTGAACAGACTGCACTTCAATCTCTCACAGCTTCTCTTTCAGTTCAAATCGAGATAAATATGGCATCTTCTCCGATTCGACGCGGCTTTTTCCCCACACAGTGTTACTGGTGTGCTCATCTGATGATGCACTGAGTTCTCGTCATCCTTGGCTGTCTATCTGCAGGCCTGATTTCAGATGCAAGAGAAGAGATGACCGATGGCGAAGCATTAACTCTTTCTGTCGTCACAGTCTAAGACACACACACACACGCACACGCATACACACATACACACATTAGTTATTAAAAACAGGACTGATGGTGCACAGAAGAGAAATGAGCGTCTGTGTGTCCCAGATTTCGTTAAATATGTAAAATATCTGTTGAGCCCTAATGGGAGAGTTGAATGGGACAGGTGGGAATGAATGGCTTGAAATGCTAGCACCTTGTTTTGTGCAAATCACCCCCGAACTCCATACAAAGAGTAAAATCTTCACCTTTTTTGACAGGTGGTTAACTATGCATATATGCCAAACATTCATATATAGATCTATATATTTTTTGATTTTTAAAAATTTATATGAAAACTATTGTATATACATTGCTTGTGATTGATATAAAAAGCAAATATTTTAGTCATTTGTCCATATATACAGCTGCAGGATCTCTGGGCTTCTTTTTCACTGATTGTTTTTTTTTTTTTTTCTCTCCATGAAATCTTTTGTCCTCAGCTTCTTTTAACTAGTATGTCATTCTAAAATTCATTCTAAATGACTTCATAAAAATTCTTCTAAGCATCATATTTCACAAGCTACAAAATCCACCTATGAGGAGAAAGAAAAAATAAATAAAAAAGGCAAAAAAAAAAAAATGCTTCAGTGCTTACAGCAGGTTAACATATAAGCCATACGGTGGAAACGTTTACAATTATAGATTCTGTCTTCTGGTTTCATAATGAGATGTCGAACGCCAGTCGTTACCATCCAGATGAGCTGCGATATTCCAGATGTTTCTCGTCCCACAGCGGTTCTGTCATGCACACCACGCACACGTTTGTTCACGCACTTGTTTGCACGCACACTTATTGCAGAGTTTCTTATTCTGAATTTCTTATTACCAGATTAAGAAGACTTATTCAGATCAAATTTGGATAAGAAACCGGTGTGGTTGTGTGCATGAAAGTGTGCAACTGTACTAGGAACGCGGTTTTGTTTCATACAAAAGAACTACAAACGAATAACAGACAAAACCGGTGCGCGTGTGTGTGTGTGTGTGTGAAGGGCTCGAACATGAACACAGCCCAATTAAAAGATGGAAGACCAGGTTCTGTAAAACTAGAAGAAAGAAAAGCCAAAAAAATGGTGGTACAATGCAAATCGAACAAACCGGTCAACCGTCATTCCGTATGGTGATGTAACGTTTCATGCTACAGTCCATCATAAAAGGATAACCATCAAAAATCATTTTCAAGAGTGTTTTTTTGTCTTTATATATATAATATCATATATAAGTTTTATATTTATGACAAAAATGTTATATTCATATATCTATATACTTTTTTCTGTCAAATATATATGTATATAATTGGTAAAAATGGGTAAATTATTGGTGGAATAAATCATCTAGGGAGAGAGACAGGTGCAGTTTTGCACGGTCCGTCCTGTTGTTTGCTGTCTCCCTCCATTTTCAAAGCTATTTAAATACATTGAGATATTCTATCTAATGTCATATTTCCTTTGGAAACCCAAAGTTAAGAGTCTGATTATGAAAAAGCCACTAGTGTTGGTTAAACATTCTCCGAGTGTAGTACGTCCCTCAGCCAGAAGGGGGCAGGCGGTAGACAGAGAGGATCCGGCCACGCCCACTCTGCTCATCCACTCCTAAAAAAATACTCTGAAAGGCAACTGAACTTCCTTTTTTCTCAACAGCATCCCTCCTTTCTCTGAATGAATGACATAGCGGTAAGAAGCGGATAGTAGAGTAGAAAAAGAAAAAAAAAAAGGATTTGAGACTAAGGGAATAGTGGGTGTTTATCAAGAATCAATTACGAGATGGTTTTGAATAAGCTTTGTTCAGACAGACAGCAAAAATCTGAGTAGTCTGGATAACAAAAAAAAAGAGAAAAATTACTATTGATCCACATTACTGTAAGTGGTTTGAAATCAGATTAAAATGCAGTGTGAATTGTCGAATTGGATTGGTTGGTTTTCCAAATTCGGGATTTGCAAATACACTAATTATGTTTAACTTTACCCCAATATATATTACCATGAGTAAATTAGTTCAATGAGTGGTTTTAAGTATTTGCATGCATGCATTAAATATGTTAATGCATCATGAGTTTGGCACCATTGCCACAATTGCAAATAAACCAGATACCAGCAGCTCTGATTTTGCAAAATAAATCAGATTTTTGTGCAGTGTGAACAAAGCCCGTTCGATCACTAAATTCACAGTCCCTTCCAAATACACAGCATCCATGTGATTGGCTGCTTGCTGTACTGTGGGAGGGGCTTAGGATTGCGCTACAAAAAACAGCATGGAATCAACACCCACTATACACCAATGATGGATTTAGGAAATAGTGAGATTATTTAAAACTGAAGTGTGTCATTTCTGGAGGCAATTGCAAAAAATATAGTTTTAATTGTTTCCCAATCTGCCAGTGGTTGGACAAACACTGCCAATGTTGGTGCGTCGGATTGGTCGAGATGCTCAAATAAACAGAGCAATGTTTTCATGGAAATATTAAATTGCATTCCTGAAAAAAAAAGATCCAAAAAAGCTATCACTGGTGTAGTACCCTTTCATTGTACCTTATTTATAGGGTTGCAAAGAGTGGAAAATTTCTTCTCTGGAACCCTACTTATTTCTACCCCTAAAGAATTCATAATAGAACCTTAAAGCAGGGCTTAAAATCCTGCTCCTGGAAAGACACTTGTCAGCAGAGTTTAACTCTACTGCCAGTAAAACACATCAGCTAAACAGCTAATCACGGTCTACAGAATCACCACAAACTTCCAGACAAGTGTATTGAAACTGCTAAGAGCTAAACTCTGGGAAAAAAAAGTGTTCCTCCTGGAGCAAAATCAGACATCTCTGGCTTACATATTAGCACCAAAAATGTTCCAATTAGTACCTAAATAGTACATATTAATACCACACCAGGGATAGGTATATATTTTAACATAGAAATGATACACTTCGATTTTAAAGCTTAAGCTTGGCAAGAAAAATAAGACGAGCAAATGAAATAAGAAAATAAAAAAACTGTTGAGACTAGCTACAGGTAGAGGGAGGCGCGTGGTCAACTCTCCAGCAGCTGTTTAAGGGCGCGCTCAATGTTCATGCGGTGACCGACGCGCGTCACGCCCAGCTCAGCGAAGTCCTCCTTGGTCAGAGCAGGCAGATGGGAGCCCTCGATCTCATGCTCTTGGAATCGATCCCGGTGTTCAGACAGATTAATGCTGGCCAGCCAGTCGCCAACGTCGTACTTGTTCCACAGGTGGAGGGGCTTCTGGTGGAACGGCCGCAGGGTGAGCAGGGGGGAGGGCATGCCCGAGGAGGGGGCGGGCGAGGGAGAGCGACTCCGAGCGCTGGAGCTCCTCATGACGAAACGCACTTCTTTAGGTTCGTGAGGGAGACTGAGGCTAGACGACTTAAGGATGGTGGGGGGTGTGATGGGAGAAGAGGCCAGACCGAAGCCCCGGATGGGTCCCAGAGGATCCGAGCGGTCCGGGGAGCCGGGACTGGGCGTCCGCCGGGTCATTGGGTAGCGGCTGCCTGGTCTGATGGTGTAGGTGGTGCCGTAGCCTCTCTGAGAGATAGTATGGAGCTCCCCCAAACTGCTGAAGAGTCTGGAAATAGGGAACAGAAGAATAGAGAAAAGGATGGGGGCAGATAGGATGAAAGTCAACTTTTTTTTTTTTTTTTTGGGAGAAACAGATTCAGTGGCAGGGAAAGCATCAGCTATGTTAGGACTCTACGTTTTTGAGTTAGACGTGGTTAGTGAGGTGTTTAAATAATGCGTTTTGCCTTAGTAGTAAAAGTACAAAGGTGTTAAAGACCTGCAGAGCAAAGATAGAGAGAATACATCATCAGATCAAGGAGGAGCTTGGATTTCAGTTTTTTAGAATTTATTGTTAAGTCAAACTAAAATTTAAAGTGAAAATATAAAAGAATCCCTAAATTTACTTGTGAAGCAAACCACAAATAATATAAAAACTTGTTTTCATGCAGAATCCCTAAATTTACTTGTGAAGCAAACCACAAATAATGTAAAAACTTGTTTTCATGCATTGCATATTGAGTACTTTGTCTTACTGCACTTGCAGATTTATTTATTTTTGTAAAATGGTTTACAAAGTGCTAAACATTTTTTACTTCTGCATGCTACAATTGTATCTAGAAAAAAAAAAAAAAAAAAACTCTCCACTTAAAACCTGCCTCTGTGTGCAATGAAGCGAAGATCAGATGTAATTACTCAGTTAACAATCAATGACTGGGGTGTTATGTGAGTTTGAATGCAATCTGAATGAAATGTAAAACATTGGCAGATTTCCACAGATTTTATGAGCACTACAGCAGAACACTGAAAGCACAACCAAACATGCAACATGAGAAACAACAGACGACAGATGTGGAGACATGTATATTCTCAACCTTCAAATTACTTACTGTATTATTTAAAAAAATATATAACAATACAGTATTTATAATTTGAGATTTTTCCATGACTAGTCAAATCAGACATATTTTTGCACCCCTCATATCTGTACAAGCAGTCTATGAAAATCTAAATAAAAACTAATGCTCTATACTTGAACTGATCGAATCCTTTTGTCTCCATAACTTGAGGATTGAGAATTAAGCAGCCAATGAAAAAGCTGGGGTTGAGAGGGGTCTTGCCAAATTAGCATAAGGCGGGTCAGTAAATGAGGAAGTGTGGATGATGATCAGGGCTTGACTCAGAGGTGTGGAAACAGAAAAAAAAAAAAAAAAAACAGAAAAAAGAGAGATGAGATGATTCATGCGCACTTACACAGGTGCCCGGCTCTTCTGGGCTTAGCCTCAGATTCAGCTCTAGACAGAGCAGCGTAGCATGCAAAGAGAGAGTGAGAGAAAGAGGGAGAGAGGGAGATGGAGAAAAAGAGAGAGAGAGAGAAACAGAGAGAGTGAGGGGCAATGAGAGAGAGAGAGAGAGAGAGCGGTCTGTTAGCATCAGTCCATGACAGAACAAAAACAAACACCACACACTTCACATCCTCAACAATGTCAATTGAATGCAAACCAAATGTGTAGCGACACAGACCAGAGCGCAGCTAGCCCCAGACCTCAGCTTTCAATGATGCACATATAGACACTATCAATAAAGAGTGACTTCTGATGATGTGAAATTAAACACAGCATTTCTTTTAATGCGTCCTCTGTCTGGGGTAAGGTGCTATTCTGGTCAAATGAAACAAAAATTAAGCAAAATGAACAAATATGCATGAAACATTAACAATGCATAAAACTACATGAGCAACAAATTTTCTAAGAAGAAGCCGGAGCGATCACTGTGTTAGCATGATTAATGGATGAAAGTGTCACAAAACAGTAAGCTTGGACAGGATGTCTGAATGGACAGAAAGGAAAAGAACATCTACACAGAATGAGAGGAATAAGATATTATTATTATAATGTTGACACTGTGATAATTACGTTGGTTTTACATTGTATTATCCAATTAAAAAATTACAACTTTCGGAACTGATTCAATTAATTCAATCCAGTTTTAAAATAACTTTATTGAGGGTTGGCTAAAGGGTTGGATTTATAGCTCAGGTTTACTGTGATAAACATGGGTCAAACAACACATTCATATCTCACGATGTTGCAAGTTCTCACGCACGAACCCACATACATACTGCTAGCACAGTGCCATAGAGAAGCAGGCGGCAGGGAAAAGCTCACTGAGTTAGATGTGACAGAGTTTGGAAGGTGAAAGGTCGAAGCTTGAGATGGTTCATGCCCTCAGGCCATCTGTTACCTTGTGAACACCCAAATGGCAAGAGGGACTTAAACAAGTGCTTTTCAAATTAAATTTGTCATAATGTAGTTACCCTACTGCATGTCTTCAAGAATGTTTTTTTGAGTCATATCATGTTCACTGAAAAAGGTGTCAGATGCACTGAGAATAGTGAAAAGGGAAAGACATTTTGGGTGATTTGCCAGGGTGGACAAGGGAACACAGAACCTGCAGAAGTGATTAATAAAACCCAGAACAATGTAAGCAAAAGTGATTGAATATGGGATTAGTGGATGTTAAAGAATAGAAAATAAAAGGAATGACATTTGATTTACCCTAGTGGCTAAAAGCTAAGGTTTACTGTCTTCCATGTCCTTGTCACATCTGTTGGGATATAAAGGACTTCAGCTGTATTTAAGGATATAAGCAAAGTAGTACATAGCTGGTGCTTTAAAAAAAATCAAGACAGCAAAAAACAGACTTTTATTGATTTCATATGAAACATTTTTATTTCATTTAACTATTTTAACTCAAAATGTCCCTGTAGCTCAGGTTATGCGCATTAGTGTGTCTACAGAAAAGTCTGTATTACACTAACTATTGTCTACGGGCTATATGGTAGAGCTGTGTGATTAGTCTGAGGCCGTTCTATGTTACTTACCAGGGGTCGTCCAATGCTGAGATAGTTCGGGGGCTCCAAACGTCTCAATGAAGGAAGCATGTTAAACATTAACACTTAATGCTTCTAAATCAGTAAGGTTCTGTATTAGCTTTCTTTTAAATAAAGTTAAAGGTGACTACTTATTAAATCTTGTGAACTCTGGATCGAAAAATGTTATGTTCTTTGGTTTTCTTTGTGATGTTTAATATATAATTTATGTTCATTTTATTTCATTTTTATAAATGCAAACTTTGGGATTCAATTAAACATTGTTATTCAGGAATAGGAAAATAGTGTTACTTAACCAAAAGGAAACTTGCATTTGCAGTACAAACAACCAACTTCTTTATTCTCTTTTCAATGTTGCTTTAGAAAAGGTGTTGAATTTGTTTTCATAGAAGTTTGGATTTAGTTGCGAAGCTGAAATGCACTCTGTCTTCTCCAGGATTCACACCTTACCTTGCACCGACCACGGGTGATTTCCTTCCGGGGTCAAGTGAAGCTCCGAGTGGCTCTTCCCCGAGTGAGCGTGTGTCCTTGTTCAGCTGCTGCAGCCGAGAGCTGAGCTCGCTGATCACAGTGGGCTTGCCTTCCTCTGCCCCCGAAAGCGGACGGGGTTCCACGGGGTCTCCCCACAACTTGGAGCGTCTCTGGAAGAGGTAGCGGGGTCTGGCCGGGCCTGAGGCTCCCGCAGCAGCAGCCAGCGCAGCCGCGTGCTGCTGTGAGAGCAGTTCGCTATCAGATGACTGCTTGAGCAGGGGGTCCCTGAACGTCACCGGGCCCTTGCTGAGCTGGGACTTGAGCTTTGGCTTTGGAGGCACTGGCGGCTTATCAAGAATGAACGTCTGGCCATCTGCGTGGGTGGTGTAGGTGTCCGTGGGCTCGCCGCTTTCCGAGGACAGTGTGGACATACTGGAGACGGTGGAGATGGTGCTCGTGGTCTCCAGGTGGTGATCGCTGGAGCTACGAGTGTCTACCTCTTCCACCCCGGAGTCAGCAGCAGACTCTGGGCCCAGGTGGGACTCAGATGGCTTCCCTGAGGCTGCTTGCGGGCCACTGCTAGCGGGGACCTGTGCTGCTGTGGCGACCGCTGCTGGAGGGGCGGGGGGTTGGGGTGGAGCCGAGGGCAGGGCTGAAGGGGTTGTCTGCGCCGACGTAGGGGCAGGAGGTACTGCAGTTGCAGGTGTCTTTCCAAGAAGGCCATTGGCAAATTCATCCGGTGGAGGAACTACACCGATTTTGCGGAGCTCCTCGCGGGTCTCCTCATCGCTGGAAGAGAGCATGGCGGGTGGCAATGTGACCGTGTAGGGTTCCATATCCTCCTCAGAACTTCCCTGTGCAAGGGTTTTATCTAAGGATGGGCTGGGAGGTGGCTGGGAAGTTGGAGCTGTGGCTGGAGGTGGGGTGGATCTCAAAGGAGCATCGGGTCCAGGGGACTTGGCTCGTTTTATTTCAGCTAACATGGGTTTCGGGCTCTCTGATAGTCCCCCCTTTGGAGAGGGAGAGGGAATGGTGTGTTCTGGGCTGGCCCCCACAGCCTCCCCATTACTCGTTGCATGAACCATGATAAGCCCAGCAGTTTTCTGCTGAGACGTGTCCATGATGCTGATGATCATACTCTTCTTGTCTTCGATTTTTCTTTCCTCTTTCAATTCTGGCAATTCTTTCCTGGTGGATATGGGACTTCCCCACTGGATTTTACTGGTGGGGGCGGAGGTCTCGTAAATTCTTTTCGTTGCAGGTGAAAAGGGAGGCGAAGCAAAGTCCACCTCACCCTCTGAACGCTCAGCCTCTTTGGTCTGGGTCTCCATATACAGCACCCCTCCGGCAGCTTCGTGTTTAGTTCTGGGCTCAGGGCTGCTTGAAGGGGACTGACTCTGGGAGGTTAATGCCCGTTCCCTTGCGGCCAGCGCAAGTGCCAATGGAGAGTTGGGGTCCAGGGGCTTGCCCGTCAGTGGGTGAATGAAGGTGGTTCCCCCAGGAGAGGGTCGCAATGCCAGTGCGGGAGGAGGCAACTGACCAAGTTCACGTGTGAGCATTCGTTCATCAACAGAACGGGATGGTGTGAGTGAGGGGGCCTCTGGGGGTGATGCCGAACTGCCCTCCATAGTGCCCACTGATAGGAAGACTGTGGATTTTCGCCTCTCCTCCAGACGACGTTCCCGGTCTTTTACCGCATCAGCAATGGCAGCAGCGAAAGGCCCCTTTCCATGCAACAGTGCCTCAGCCTGAGCCTGACTGCGTTCCTGCAACAGCTGCTGCTGCTGCTGATAGAACTCAGCCCTGCTGGTATGGTGGGCAGCTAGGCGCCCAGAGGGAGAGTGCTCTCTCGCATGGATGGATGCCAGTGCTAGTGAGGCTCTCTCCTGAGCATCTTCCACCTGCAGTTGCTTTACAAGCGGACTCTTCCTCCGCTGTGGCTTGCTTGGAGGCGGCGTGAAAAGGCCTACGCTGAACTGGCCCACATTGGCGTAGGGGTTATCGATGACCCGACCTTTCCGCTTGATCCTTTCAGGTGGAGTTGAAACAGGACCTGGCCTGGGGATGTCAGTAGGCTCCACGGGAAGATGGGAGGAGTCCTGCAGGATGATCATGGATCGGGCTTTCTTCTGCCGATCCATGTGGGAGGCATGGCGAGGTGGCTCAAACAGCTCTGCAGACATTGTTTGTGGCAAAGCGTGCAGTCTTGGTTCAGAGCCTGGTTTAAAACTGGAACGGCTGGGGTCGTGAATGCGGCCAGGGGGAGGGGGTGGACAGAATGAAGGAGGGGGTCCAGTATCTAGATAGTAAAGCGATGGGGGAGGTGGGGGAGCCGTTTGAGGAGGTGGAGGGATACTATGGCTGTCTCTCAAGCTGTCCGTCATGGAGGAGCTCCGCGGAAACCTGTGCTCCGCTGCCAGGGCTGACAGTCGATCTTCTTCAGTTGCTCCTGCACAGACAGACAGATAGATGTGTAAAAATTTATTTTGGGTTTGGCTGAGCTTTGATGACGAACAAGTGTGCAATAGTTTCCAGATTTGATCTTTGGTCTTTCCTTTCATGGCTTCCCTTATTCTTACAAATATTACTTTGTGTCAAAGTTCTGCTTTTAAATGCATTCAGATTTGAAGATCAAAGGACGGATAGATAAAAGAAACCAGAACAAAGCCAAGCACTTTACTGCTATTTCAAATTGAGGGGCTTAATTGAGGAGTGTATGTAAAAGATTCCTAAAGAATTACCAAAAGACTTTGTTCTAGCCATGCTTTTCGGCAGCTGCATGTGGGCTTTTTCCAACGCTGGGTGTAGAGCACCATGGAGAGCAAGTCCTTGCCGCTCAAAAAGAGACTGCATAAAGAAAAGATTTATGTTTAAAAGGGTCAAGCAAGAATATTTTGGCATATTTTCAACAAAGTGTTTCTATTGGTTACAGTTATTGTAAAAAAGCTTCATCCCTGCTGAAAATACCAGCATACACCTGTGTTTTGGAAAACTATACTGTTACACCATCAGCCTACATCAAGCCAGGTTTCTGTTTGATAAATGTAATGTAAGTAATGTTTTTGACTTTTAAAGTCCACTGTGTATATAAAACGGAGTTGGTCAATGCAACTAAAATGTACTCTTTCTGAGCGTGTGTGCACATACTGTATCTTACACTGATTTCTGCTGGTGTAATTCTGCGACTCGTAGGACGTTGCTTCACCGTTGCCGCTCTGTAGTCTGCTTCCACCTTTGGCCTCAGTACTGTCTCCTGAGAGGCCAAAATCTCATCTAGCCTTTCTGTTAAAAAACACACACATAAAAACAGGTTCATTATAAACACCCACACAGGAAGTTCTCAACAGGTTATATGGATCTCATTTTATCACATGCTTTAAAATGAAAAAAGGCAAAACAATTATGAAATGGGAATGTTTATGACATGTAATTAACGGAATGCATCACAGTTTATTTAGGTGTAGTATGAAAAGCTCGGTTCCAACACATAGACCTGCCAGGCTGTATACTTACACAGGATACATTCATATGTTCTTAAGAAGTTTATTAAGGTATTGCACATTGACAAAGAAAACAATTAAAAACATCACAGATGGAGGCAAGAATGCATCCTGTGTGAACAGTCCCTATGGCAGCATCCTAACTCAAATAGAACCTCATAAGTGACTCATTTGGAACACTCCACATGCCACACAAATAGAATTCCTTGTGTGAAGTATATGAGAGGTGAAACTCACAAAGGATTTCCAGTTTGGCATCACCACACGTTGCTACGTTAAGAGTGTGAAATTCAAATAAGCATAAAAAATTCAGAAATACTAGATTAATTAGTCATTACTCAATTAAATTTTCAAAATTTGAATAATATAATCAATTTATGTTTATATTGGTATAGTACATTTAAGATTAGAATTTTTCTTTTACATTTTGGGACATTCAAAACATGAGGGCATAATTTTACTGCCTTTGTGACGGGAATACCTAAAAATACTGGTTAGGTAGGCAGCTCACTAGGTTTCGGAACAGAGCTAAATAAATCATATTCCAGCATGAGCAAGGTGAGGATGGTTGCATACACACATTTCTGGGATTTTGTTGGCTTCTGAAAAACCTCAACTCACCTCCTCTTCTCCTCCTTGCAGAGGCTGAGCATGAAATAAATGTACAGAACACTTCTCCATTAAAGTCTCACAGCAGCAAATGTCTGTCGATATGTGTTTCAGTGTGTGAACGTGAGTGAACATGTATAATAAACTCAGTAAACTCAGAGCACAGATTGAGCGAGAGAGGAAAGCACAGCTGATGTTTTGAACAGCCCAAATGGCTGCAGGAGGGAGATGACACAGTTAATAAATAAACAAGAAAGAGCAACAGAGAGATAGACCGGCAGAGAGAAAATGCTGCATCCAAATGTGTGTGCATGTGTTTGGGGAATAGGATGTGTAAAACTATGTATTTTCCTAATTGACTATTTCATAATCTGAATGACTGGCTAGTTGGAAGAACCCTAATGCCCAAAAATGTCTATCTACATATGCATATAGGTTTTAAAAAAAAAGTGCATACTGAATTGTGAAAAAAATGTGCAGCTTATTTAGCAATAGAGTAAATTACAGTGTTTGTTTCTTCTTTGGAAATGTAACATTACATCACTCGCTCACCAATAGATCCCATACAGTGATTGGGTGCTGTCAGAATGAGTCCAAACAGTTGATAAAAACTTTTTCCACTGGAGAAAACAGTATAACACCGTGACCTAACTAAAAGATATCTTTTCCATATTAATGAAAGTAATTTTTATCCTAACCAGCCAAGATGGCGACACGCAGTTTCTATTTTAGAATGGTTTAGTCACGGCTAGAACAACAATATATAAAGTATGAAAATGATCATCTTAGTTGCTTATTATGTGCTTTATTCTATGTTAAAAGTGTCTAATGTGAATTTGAATATGACATTGGGTGACATTTATAGCCAGTGCGAACAGTGCATATGATCATTATCAGTCACTCCGGATGTCCTTTTAAAAATATTAAAAATGTTTTATATTCATTAATTCTAAAAATCCAATCTAATATCTAATAATTTAAAAATCTTTTTGGGAGTGAAGTGCACTTCTCGTTTCTGAATGGCTGTGATATTTAAATCATTCTGTTGCGTCATGCCTGGTGTGGACATGGTATTGTCCAGGGCTGTCCAAACTCGGTCCTGGGGGGCCGGTGTTCTGCAAAGTTGAACTCTAACCCATTTTAAACACACCCGAATCTAATCAACATCTTACTAGGCATGCTAGAAACTTCCATGCAGGTGTGTTGAGGCATGTTGGAGCTTGGAACTCCTCCCTCCAGGATCGAGTTTGGACAGCCATAGACAATACCATGTCCACACCGGGCATGACGTGACAGAAACATTTAAATATCACAGCCATTTAGAAATGGCGCTGTTTAGACTCTCATTCTGACGGCACCCATTCAGTGATGTAATGTGATGTAATGCTACATTTTTCCAAATCCGTCCTGATGAAGAAACAAACTCATCTACATCTCAGATGGTCTTTTTTGGGTTAGCTATTCCTTTTAGGACAAAAACTAAAAGAAAAAAATATTCAACCTCACAACAAGGAATTCTTACCTAGTTCTTCTAGCTCAGCGGTCATGCTTTTGGACCTCAAGGTGAGGGTGGTGCTGGGAGCTCTTTTTGGCGGCGGGGGCGCTGTGGAGGAAAGGCATGGAGTAGATGAGAAGATAGGATGGCGTGGCGAGGGGCCTTCACGGCTGCTGCCCATCGGCAGCTGCCAGCGCTTTTTCACCATCTTCATCCGAAGATCAACGTACCAAACCGCCGCACCACGATTAAACTCTCTCCTCTCGTCTTTCTCTCTCTGACATGCAACATACAATCATGCAACTAGCAGACATCTCCTGAGTGATTACACGACCAGAAACCAACTTCCGTTCTTGGTGGCCCTCCGATGCTAGAAAGAAATACTCGTCTCCCAAAACCCCTCATATCACATTTAGCCTCTTGCAACCCAAATGGTGGCCGAGTTTCCTTCTGTCTCTCAGAAACGAAACCTGATGCTATGTCCAAAGCATGCTATAAACTCCCAAGCAGCGATACAAGAAACACCAAGAAAACGATCAGAGTTCCAGTAGATCAGACACTTCTGTCGTCTCAGTAACATCGGCGTAAAACTCCTCACTCCTTCAGCTAACAACCTTGCAGACCGGAGTGGAGCTGGAGAGAGAGAGACGAGGAGAGAAATACCAAGGCACTAATGCAATACTTACTTCAAACATGCATTGTAGTAACCATGGCAACTCTGGCAGGAGCAAGGCCTGGGTTTGTGCATTTCAACTGTGAGAATCTGTGTGTGTGAGTTTGTATGTGTGTGTGGGAGGATATAGCCACAAAACTAACAACAGACACTCTATTATTACTTCATCAGTAGTGTGTAAGTGTGTGGTAGTTCGCATAGCCGAGAGTTATGCAATAACCCTGCAATAACTTTGCAGGTGACCGTGATTTTGCTAAGTAAAAACAACATTCTCATCGACAATCAGATTTTAGGTTAAGGATCTGTTCATTTCTGTTGCATGCTGCAAAGCATCCAGTTAGCAACACCGAGGTCATGGGTTTGACTTCATTTGAAGAACTGATCAAATATATTGCTTAAATGCAATGCAATGTGCTTCGGAAGAAAGCATTTGCCATATGCATTAAATAGACGTGTAGTTAATGCAATTTGGACCTTAGAGACTCACTGTTTAAATTACATTTAAGTAATATATTAAGCTGTGTATCTTATAATCTACAGACATTTCAGGCATTTTCATCGCATTTTCCCTGGCAACAAAATCCACTTCATTAAAAAATTAAATAAATTAAAATAAATAAATAAATGTTAATTTATAGTAATTAAAAAGTGTAGTTAATATATTTGACTCATTGTATATATATATATTATATATATATATATATATATATATATATATATATATATATATATATATATATATATATATATATATATTTAAATTAATTTTTTAATTTTTTAATTTTTTATTTAATTTAATTTTTTAATTTTTTAATTTTTTATTTAATTTAATTTTTAATTTTTAATTTAATTTTTAAATAAAATACAACTATTAATGGAGCATGTTAAATGTGGAGTCATTTCCCTTCAATTCAGAACTCAATAAATAAAACAAATAAAAACAACAGAACAAACACTAATTTAACTAGACATGTCCATTGAGTGAGGTGCTGCAAAAACAGCGAGTATGTCTCATGCATCTATAAAGAGCTGCAAAAAACATAGAGCGAATGCAAAAAGTACAGTTCAACCTTCCTGATTCAATCTACGGTAAATGACTGTTCCATCTTACACTAAAGGCAAACACAGGTCAATGAAGGGTTCGGACTGTGTGGGAGCTGCAGGTAAAAGTGAGGATAGTTTGCATTGATATTGAACAGACTACCTCTTTGGGTTTCGAGGTTTTGCTGTGGTTCTAATAACTCTACCGGTGGACTCATTCAGCTGCTAATCGATAGAGTGGGTGTAGGAATGCACAAATGTGTGCATGTGGAAAGGCTGCACAGAAAACACTTCAATCGGCTTAGTCATCACAATTCCTTGTGACAAATAACCCTGTCATTTAGTTAACGCTCCTAAAGTTTTCTCCTCTGACAAACACAGTCATTAACGTCACGATCGGCTATGATCATTACACTCGTTCCTTTTTTCATTCTTGCAGCATTTCTTTTCCTCGTGTTTGAGACTAGATTCGCCCCGCTGAGAGAAATCTCTCACTGTCTGATCATCACATACAGTACAGAGCATCAGAGACCGGTTCCCTAGCAACCCGTGACTTTAAGAGCTCTTCTGTCTGACTGCAGTAGCCCCGCCCATAATAAACAAACAAAACCAGCAGTCAGCACATTCCCTAAAACTCAACTATAATACCCCATACTCAATATTACATAATTTGCGTGTAACTGACTTAACTGAGAGAAACACATTAACTACATTTGAGCAATATATTAAATTGCAGACCTTATTTGTATGTTGCAAACCCTCTTAATAATAGTTGCATTTTCATTATCGGAAAGAAAATTAAAATTTTAATTAAAACGAAAGTGAAAAGAAATCTGGAAACATTATATATATATATATATAAATATTTTAAAGTATAGAATATAGAATATAAATAAAATATAAAACAACAATAATTAAAATGTAAAATTATAAAATAAAAGCACAAAAATAAATAAAATAAAATATAATAAAATAAAAATAAAATAAAATACAGTAGATTTATTGTTTAGGACAGAACAGTTCTGTTTGAGAAGAACCAGCATCTTACCCTTCTTCCTGACTGACTCCTCAGACTCTGGCTTGCGTGTCACTGACACCACCTTCATCAGGAGCTTATTCCCACCCTGCCGTATGAGTGACACCACCTGCTTGTGCCCCACTTTTACCACGTTTACACCATTCACCTGAGAGAGAAATCACAAAGAAATCATTAATGTTTTTCCACCCCTCCGGCACATTCCCACACTCTCAGACTAGACTCAAGGTCATTACACAACTGCAACAAACATTACTGCATTTTAATGTGATGAAAATGTGAAACATGATGAATAGCAGATACAGAAAGATCTAGGGCAGCGGTTCTCGATTCCAGTCCTCGCGTACCCACATATTGTCCATTCAAAGGGCATTGAAGCGTGCGAGACGTGAATTTAAATTGTATTTATTTACAGAGCTGTGTGATGTCACACTCGTCCGTGTGTGAAGCCTTTGCGCAGCGCAATCCGTGAATTAATATTCCAAAGTGAAGTAAACTTAAATGGATATCCCCTGTTCAGGGAGTAGGGAGAAATGAACACTGTGTAGGGACCATGTCTCTTTGAACACAGTTCATGAACGGAGCTCACTTCTAACAGGCCGTGTTAAAAAAGAGTGTTAAATAAGAGAGGTCTTATAAAATAAGACCGTATTTTGGGCAGCGGGGGTACGTGAAGACTGGTATTGAGAACCACTGATCCAGGGTTTTAGCGGACCAATCACATACCTCGATCAGGAAGTCACCAGTCCTTAGCCCCGCCCTCCAGGCCACGCCCTCAACATCCACAGACTCAAGGTACTGCAGCGCAGGAAAGGCAGGTGTGGGTGTAAACTCTTCAATGGGAGTCTCCGCTGCATAAACACAGAGAAACACAGAATATCACATTACTGGTGCTTAGACTCTTAATAAGTCAATGAATGGCTTACTTATATACTAATAAAATCGTCTAATGTCTAAATAAATCTGTAAGTGTTTTCCTTTTAATCTTTGAGGAAGCCATTGTATAGAAATTATGAAAGCACTAAAGACACTGATTATACCCATATTCATAAGAGATATTAATGCACCATGTGGGTAACAGATGGCATTAGGAACTCATAACAACTACCCAGGATGGTGCCACCCCAGAGACTGGGCACTAACACACACACACACACACACACACACACACACACACACACACACACACTACTCATAGACCCTGTTTATCTGTATGTGTTGTCAAGCACAAGTGTCTAATAATGCTGTAGAGTCACCTCTCTATGAACCACAAGTGAACGTGATATTTGATTTAATGAGGTTAAAAAGCACTTTTTTTATGTTGTCACCAGAACCCCATCTGTAAAGCACACACACTGTTGCACTACTAATATGGATTGAGTTTGAACTATCATGTATTTCATATGATTGTATATGTGTGATGGATGTTATAGTAATATTAATTTTTACTTCATAGAAAATTTGAAGGTTTGGTTTTTTACATAAATTCCTATATTGCTTATTCACTGGATATTAAAAAGTTATTCATTGTACATTTTACTATACGTTGTTCAGATGAATCTATTGATTTTAGGGTTCTTTTTTTTTTTTCTATTTCTCTGTATATCAATCCATTTGTGCCCTGTGAATGTAAGCTGTTATTATTATTATTATTAAATAATTGAATATTAATATTTTGTTAAATTATTTTGATTTATTATCAATAAAAAGAATAACTATTATTAACTACTGGTAATTAGTGTTAAAACAACAAACAGCAGCAACAATAACAACAATAATAATTATTAATTATTATACATTTTTATAAGATTTGTATTTATTTTTATATTTATTAATTAAATAATTAGAAAGGCTCCTGGTCTTACTATGCACATCCATAAGAATGTAATGTCAATTTTTTAAATTTCGAAAACACATAAGCCACATAGGTTATCGGATAATGTTAAACCATAACCAAATCTATTTAAAGTACAGTATTGCTCCATTCCGACAGGTGAGTTTTCACAATCCAAACAATTAAAATTCTACAAAAATGATTTGTATATTTTGTTTTACTTGCAAATGCATCACATTACAAAACTAAAATGTGTTGCGAACAGCGTTTTCGCGTTGGCTTTAAGTGTGTAATGCAACCCAGTTTTGTGAAGGCAGCATGAACTCGGAAAGGAAGAGCCAACCGAGGCCATGAACTCATCTTACCTTTTGCTCCCCGCAAGACGAAGCCGAATCCCTCATTCTCCTTCTTCTGGAGCACGGCGTTCTTCTCCTCGATGATGTAATCACTGGGCATAAGAGAGAGCAGGACAGTGAGGTCAGACTCCAGCACCATGCCTGTATCAGGACCACCACGGCAGGACCACCTGGACGTACCCCCACACACAGCTACTCTCCCTGATCCCCGTCCCGCTCCGCTGATGAGCCAATCTGGTTAAAAGCTGAGGCTGTGAGAGCGTGGAAGCTATGAAAAGGCTCAGGTGGAAGCTCCTGTCCTTCTGTTTGACTCCAGCACTGTCTCTTTAACTGCATTAGGAGATTGGACCAAATGCTAATATCCAGCCTCTTATGCTATTAAACGAAAGGACAGACAAATGAGGGCCTTCGACTCTTTCCGCTATCCAACTCCGAATGCAGTAGAGAGACAAAAACGTCCTTTAAAAGCCAGAAATGCACAAAGACAATGTCAACCCTGCAGCCATGCCTTAAAGTGCAGCCCATCAGTGATGAAAAGATGGGACGAGTGCTCACAAAAGAGAAAGGGAGACACACAAAGGATCTTTTTTTGTGGTGGTCTCTTCCCCTTAACACACACACACGGTCCATCTGTCTGGATGCATGGAGATAGTTATCATCAGTGCGAACAGCAGGGACAAATCTGTTCTTCCTTACTCATGTGAGCCACAGTTACCCGCCTGTAGACACCATCAGCCCCCCGCCAACACACACATACAAACAGCGCACTAGACATACAAATATCGCTTCGCTAACCTCACTGCTTTAACTGTGCTGCATTTGCATGACATTTGGCAGACGCTTCTATCTAAGACAACCAATGGGCTTCGCGTGCTTAAGGCAAGACACTACAGGTGGAAAGGGTACAAAATGTAATTATTTTAATTATAAATATCTGTAATTAACAGACATCACTACTTTCTCCAGTTGATTAATCATAGTACATCGAGATAATTCATAATGTGTCATTTATTAACTAACACGATCAAACACATTTATACAGTATTTCTTCATCTTTGTTAATATTAGTTCATAAAAATGCAGTCATTCATTATTTCATATAAGCTCACAGTGCATTAACTAATGTTAACAAACACAACTCTGGTTTTAATGATGCATTAAATGCTGAAATGTTCACATTAACTAATGTTGTTAACTAATGCAAACCTTATTGTGAAGTGTTACCATGTAATTTAATATTCACAAATATTGCATATATATATTCGTGAATATTACACATTAGCTACTTATTAGCATGCGCATTCCAAGAATATTAGCCATTTTAATAGTGCTAATTAAGCACATATATATGGCTTATTCTACACGACCTTATTCTAATCCTACCCAATACCTAAACATCCAACTAACTTACTAATTATTAATAAGAAGCAAATGAAGAATTTATTAAGGCAAAAATCGTAGTTAATAGTTAAGTGTTACCTATTCTAAAGTGTTACCATTTTATCTATCATAGCTTGAATAATTTGATCATGCATGTGTTTTCATTTTAAAAAAATTTACCTTCCAGCTCATAATTATTTCCTAACCTGATCTTCCGGTGACTCTCTGGCGACTTCCGAAAAAATATTGGAAACCAACAAAAAAAAACACTGGAGACCATCGAGACCCTCGAGTTCCACTTTATACATTTAAGTATTCTTAAACTTATACAAAAATGTAAGCCTCTCATCTGCTACTGTTACTATTTAGCCATTATTAATTAGTTTATGATTGGTTATCTGTTGCTAAACAACTTGATGTGATATTCAAGCACTGCACTGATTCACACTTCACGCCTTCAGAGCCGGCGGAGGGTGTAAAAGACATTAATCCAAAGTTAATCGTAGTGTGAAAAGCAATTTACACTGATTTCATGATATAGATCAGTTTCTGTGTACCCTGGGAATCAAAGCCATGACCTTGGCAGTGCTGGTGCCACACTCTGCCAGTCAAGCTAAAGAAAAAGATATTCATTTTATTACGGCAAAATCTACATCTCTAAACACAGCACCTCGTTTATAACAACTCCCACATCGTCTAAAAATCTGTTTTACAAACAGAGCATAATAAAGTCCTTGTGAACAGCTGCTTGTGTGCTGATTGCAGAATAATTGCCACAAAACGACTAAAAGCTGTCTATGTGATCACATGAGACCAGAGCAACGACTGGTGTCTGTATCGTCAACTATTAGAAGAAATCTCATCTCTCTCTCTCTCTCTCAGACCCCGAGGGTCTTCATCACTGATGCATTAGGAGTGACAAGAATCTAATTAAGCAGTGGAGAATCAATTAGATCAATTACAGATGATTCGGTGTCGTTAGTGCCTCGGGTTAACGAAACACTCTGTCCTACAGAACAGCAGTCACGCCTGTGATAACATCAGTGTACGGTTGGGCGTCTGGAACTGGCATTTGCTGTGGTTTTGTTTACGAACAAAATCCCAGACAAGCCACATTAAACTGGGACAGTGGAATATTTGGGTTGCATTTCCCATTAGCTATTTATGCAAAAGAGAACACTTAGGAAAAGCGGCAAACATCAAAAGCTTAATATGATATCTGTTCTCATGCAATATAGTAAATCTGTGGCAATACCAGAGTAAAAATAACTGCAAATTATATATATATTGCCAAATATACATTATTATTTTTATTTCATATATTACTAATTTATTTTTACTATGGTGTATATAAGTGTGCGTACATTGTCTCGGCTGAATTATGTTTTATATAGTATTTCTGTTATATAAATGCATTAACCATTTCAAATATTTGCTATAAGCTTACAAAAGCCCTCACAGTCAAGTTCAGCTAATCTACCGGCTAATGATAATTTGATGAGATAATGAAGTGTGAAAATGAATATAGAGGCCATTAGGCCTCAGAAAGAAGGTTTCCTGTAGCGCTGACTTCTTGTCAATGTAGTGCACACAGTTCCCTAAAACGATCCCTGAGCTGAGGGTAACGTGCATGAGCGTGTTAACTCCAGTTTAGCCCATGTCAATGAAACTACACCGATGAATGACATTCACATATTATGAACACTTGCGAGAGGACTAGAGAGCTGACAGCATATATTTTAACTTCAACCAATGTGTGCTTTCAGTCTGTGCCCTAGCTAGGTCTACATGTGCTAGTGCTAAGTTTAGTGCACTTAGCGTAGCTGGATGTGAACTAAAATATTACTTATATTCAGTGTTGGGCATGCTACTTTAAAAAAGTTATTAGTTATAGTTACTAGTTACTTCTCAGACATAGTAACTGAGTCATCTTTATAAAAGAAACTAATTACCAAGGAAAGTAACCGTTCAAATATCCAATATGAATGTGTTGAATGAATGAAAAGGACACTACAAAGAATATATTATTATTATAAAGCATTGTACACTAATCTACACTATTTTGATGTTTCTGTGGGACAATGTAAGAGACACCTATCAAATTCAATATATCACTGTAAATAGTATCAACTCTCTATGGACACCTTGGAAATATAATCGCCATAGTATTTTGTTATTGCATTATAATATGATATTGTAATAATTTAGCATGAGATGATAGAACTTTAGTAATTAGAGAATATGCTTCATGTTTGTTGACTGAACTTAAGACTGGTAGCGGTGATTAAAATGTTTGTCATTTAGCATTTCTCTAAAAAAGGGAAAAAAACAAAAATAATTGGGATAAATTATATTGTGATAATATGAATGCTACTACTAATAAAGTGGCAAAAACCCTGCTAAAACAAGCCAACCAGCATAGGCTGGTTTTAGCTGTGGGTTTTTTCAGCAGGGTAAATTTTGCATAACACACTGGTTTAAGCTAACCAGCATATGCTGTTAATAGTTCAGAGATGGATCGCCATCTTGGCAGCTTCAAACAGCTGAATCAGTGTTACTCTAAACGTAGCCCCTGTGAGGATTTCAGTAAGGTGAAGGTCATTCATTCACATCTCATATTGGGAAACAGATTATTTTAAGAGTCTGGGAGAAGCTTCATTTGTCTTGTAAGTTTCGAGTACATTTCAGAAAGTAATTGATTTGACTGGGTGCAGTTCTTTAGGCTGCTGTTCTAGACCTGTTTGCTGTTGTTGAGCATCCTGGCAAGAGAAGATGAATGGAGTGAAAAGTATCAGTTTGACAGAGAGACTCCAGTAATTAATCCTCTCTTGTTCTCTCTCTTTCCCAAACTCATCTCATCTTATCCTCCGTCTCACATCAATCAGTCTTTAATTTCGAAAACACTTTACTGTGTTAAATATATTACGCATGCAGAATCAACAGAATTAAAACAGCAGTGTTTTGTTTATGGGTGGGCGTTATGAGCAAAAATTCATATCACGGTATTTTCCATTGTTCATGCTATATTGATATTATATTGCAATATGATTTTTTAAATCCCATTTTAGTAGAACTTTGTGAAAAATATGTATTTTAAGCTTACATAAGTACAAAAAAAAAATATTTCAAGAGGTAAGGCGTGGGGTTGTGACGGTCGCCATGACAACTGTGTTACCACGGTGGTGGGCTCCTGCACATTGACGCCACACACTCTAATGTTAATAATTCTATAATCTAATTCACTAACAAACTTATTTGGCACCAGCCAGAACACAAGCTTTAAAACGTATATATAGTAAGGAGTTGATCTTGAACGTGAATACAATCGTTTAAGGGAGCGTTCACATGTCGGTGTTCAAACATAAGATGCTACATATCAGACGGTGCTACCTGAAATATATATATATATATATAGGTTTAGGGTCTGGACATTAAAAAAAGCCTTAAGGCACATGAATAACATGCTGGTAGCACAGTCTGATAAGTAGCATTATTCGCTATCGATTTGTGCTACCTATCTTTTTACTGGGAGGTAGTGCAATCTAAACGGGTAGCAAAAATTGCTTTATTTCAGCTGAGCTTTCAAACAAGGTTATTACGGGAAAGGGTGAAGCTGATTGGTTGACTATTGTCACATGACCCGCGGAGCGCCTGCGCAGTTCCGAAAAGACGCCACGCGCCAAGAGCTCCGGGCTGAGAACGGTTTGTAATCATGCCGAGCCGTACCAGGCGGTGATTGGTGATTTCCCACAACGATAGTAAAAAATTGCCACCGTCACAGCCCTTTAGATGTGTGAAATTACGTTACATAAACCACCTGTGCAAAAGAAAAACGGCGAATGGACTAAAAAAAACAAACAAAAACGTGCAAGTTCACTCCCTGACAGCAGATGGCGCGCTTGGAACATTCTCAATGTAGCGTTTCCTTTTATTACCGCTTATGAGGAAAAAGAAAATGGGGGGGATATCTTTGTCCAGCCAATGGAATCCCACGGTATCCAGTATCTACGGTATCCACAGTATAGCAAAATTCATAGCGCCCAGCCCTAGTTGTGTTCACACTAAAAAGGATTGACATGCAAGAGTATGTAAAGAATTCACCTCAATAGACCTTGGTGGGTTTGGACGCCAAATTGAATTTGAAGGATACACTTATATAGTGTGCACCATTCTAAAGACTGAGATCAATTCATTTTCAAAATGTATAGCTTTCAAAGCTTTTTATGGAGTTTCTTTTTCTTTTTTTCTTCAGAAAGACACTTACCATCAGTAGGTTTGTTAAATACGCACATTTTATACAAACTTTAAATGTGATGCCGTGCAAAGCTGTGAGAAACTAGCAGATAACTAAATTTATAAAAAGCATAACATATGGAAAATGCATTTATTTAGTCATTATCTTTCTATCAAAGCACACAGCATCAAATTTAATTATTCGTTGGTGGGACATCCAATCTAATTTGACTGTCCCTCGAAACACAGTAGAGATATAGAGTAGATCTGCATATCCAATTACACTGTAACATTGAGCATAACGTAAAACATGACACGACCTCTACTTTAGTAGCATGCGCTGATTGCTTTTTATTACAATGCAGTTCTCTGTTCTCTATTCACTTAATCAAGTTATCGTGCATTTATTTTTTTTATTTAAAACAAACAGAAACAAAAGTAAATATGTTGCAGGCAATAAAATGCGAAATGAGAACTATACTTGTGCAAATTAAAAGCAAATATGAGTGGTAAAAATCAAAAGCATGATGTAATGCGTGTTCACAGCCTCTATCCTCTAGATGGCAGGAGAGACTCAATACCAAAAACCAAAAACTTTCTCAGGTTTGCTTTAAACTATTGATAACCAAAATGCCTTAACACACACACACACACACACACACACACACACACACACACACACACACACATATACATATATATATACACACACATACATATATATAAATAGTTAATTTTTCTTTTTAATTTTTTTTTGCATGCACACATATATACATTACCTATATGAGGTAAAGTTGTCGTAGGAGCCCACAGTGTAATGTCTGAACAGCCTCTTGGTTCGGTCCTCTCTAGTCTCTGAAAGAGAAACATGACACATATTAAACATTAATCATCACCCGTTATTTGTCATTTTCAGTGCCGTTTATCATATTTGCATTGCATTTCAGAGCTGACTGCATGTCTTTAATCAGCCTTCTGCGTTTGTGTGCGAAAACGCAGACCATCTTAATTAAATGCACAGGCAAGGTCAACTGTATATTTGTGTGTGTGTGTGTGTGTGTGCGTGTGTGTGTGTGTGAGAGAGAGAATGTGGTCTCGTTAATCCAGTCAGAGGGTCTGGCTAATAGGCCCGCTGTCTCAAGCCAGACTAGATTTATGTGATTGGACTTTGGGCTGGAAATCAATGCACTGCTTCCCTACAGAAGGCCAACCCGCTGACACACACATATACATATTCACGTTCACACACAAACACAGCAAGCACATCCAGAGAATCTCGCAAATAGTGAATCTCACAAACATTTTCTGGCAAGAACGGACAGTCGAGCACATGCTTTTCTCTCCTGGATACATTAGAAATTGTGTTACGGCGGTTATTGAATTACACTTTGCTCTCTGTGTTATTGAATTCAACATGTCTTCCTCTCTCTCTCCCCTTTCTTAATAAACTCCGTGACCCACTTGCTCTGGTTTGATTACTAATGCATATTTCCTCTGTCTTTTTTTTCCGTCCCCTGTCTCCGCTCCTTCCTGTGTCACACTCTGGTATTCCCTCTGTGTATGCCGACTCTTCTTCAGTCCTCTCTCGCTTTGACAGGCTGCGAAGTGTTTTGTTGATTGTGTGTTTAAAGGAGTCATATTACGATTCATCAAAGAAAAAAGAAAAAAAAAAAGTTCAGCACACTACAAAAACATACTGTAAAAATAGTCTTTCAGCCCAAATGACAGATGAATATTGCGCACATGAAGCCGGATGTACACTAATAATAATATCAGCGTTATAATAATAATTGCATTATTACCCTATATTGCATATGACTATACTTCTGATAAAAGACAAAAAAAAATGGAAATATTGCGTTTTCTGCAGAAAAAAATAACATACATTATAAAATAAAATGATAAAATATGACATAACCTTTTGAACAAAATAGTTCAATTGAAATACTCCATCTTTATTTAACCCTCTAACTCTAGCACTCTTTATTCTAATTCTATTCTTTAAAAAAGTCCCTTTTAGACTTGCTCTCTATTCATTTACCGCTTTTTTTCTTAATAAAAATCCTAACACTAGCTTTTCTAATATTTTTGTTTTCTTTTTATTTATCATACAATAACAATACCAAAAAAAAACGCCTCTAACATAGCTTTCTCTCTCTCTCTTTTTTGACGTGCACTTGCATATCACTGCTCCTTTTCTAGATTTTGATATCTGTCCTCATTTGCAAGTCGCTTTGGATGAAAGCTAAATGACTGAATGTAAATATAAATGACTAAATTAAATATACGGCATTATACATAATGTATAAAAATAAATGCGTATGAATAAATGAACAAAAAGAAATCTAATTGCATAAATGAGTCAATTGCAAATAATTTATGCTAAATTATAGAATAAACTAATTATAATAAGTACCTTTATTTATTTATAGAAAAATAAAACTCATGAATAGAAAAAAGTGAATAGCAGATTTGAAAATTTGGTTTAAAAAAATGAGACCTCTTTCAATAAAAAGTACTTAACTCACAATTCCATAACTAAGTTACTCACACTTTAATCACTTTAACGAGACTAATGTGATTAATAATTGATAATTGATTAAGTTTCAAAAGAAATAATATAAGAGAGAGAGAGAGAGAGAGAGAGAGAGAAAGAGAGAGAGAGTTACATCTACTGACTGTGTCCTACTCTGTCACCACAGAATTGAGAAGTTAAAGCATGCATTAGCATTTTAATGACTTGAAGGCAAGGAAGGACGCACAGATCAAATTCACAGGAGAGGGAAAGAGAGAACGAGAGAGAAAGAGGGTGATATATAAGCACATATATAAGCACTGATATTAGTATGGCATATAGCTAGCAGTTCTCAACTTTTTTTAAATTAAAGCTCCCAACCTTTTCATTCCAGTGTTATTATTTTTCAATCCCATGTTAGCATTTTTAAACTAAATAAATTCAAGATTTAAACCTTTAGTGTTTTTATTTAAAAATGTCACTGCGGATATTTTTAATAACTCAATTAAGGCTCAGTTATACATTAATACCACACTACTATACCGATCCATTCGGAATCACTAAACACACCGAAATACAAAAGAAACCATTGTGAACTCATTGTCATCTCATTCTCATTCTGATCTGAAGGAGGCTTGACGTCAGGCGAACAGCTAAAAACTGATGCCTATATGTGGGTCAAAGACAAAAAGTGTAATACTGCTTTAAATATTTACAACAAAAAACTATTTACAACGCACTAAAAGATGAATTACTTTCACCCCAAATGCTAATTAGTTGTAATTAAAATTTTCTTCAATTTGCCACCACCCTAGGTTTTGCCCGTTCGTCAGTAAGATGATTTTTTAAAACACAACAAAATTGAATACGCTTCCTTATTCTTCTATATATTTTAATCAGAATAAGCATGTTGTTTGAATTTTTACAAAACATGTTACACTAAATGACAATGTAACATTATTAGAACCAAATGTTGACATTTTATTCTCAAAAAAGCTGTTTGAAACCTCAAAAGTAGACACTTTACTTACATTTAATGTGCTTTTAAATCATTAAATCACTTCTGTAAATTTCTTTTAATTTTGACAACCACGTAATTGGCACTGAACTATTTTCAAGCAAAAGATATAATATTAGGATCAGTCCGCAGTCTGTTTGCGCATTAATAATAATAGATACATTTCCTGTATGTGGCTGTAACCATCTTTACTTTGATTACAGCCGTCGTCCAACAATATTATTTATATATCCATAAATAAATTATAATAAATACTTATCTGCACAATTCTTAATTATAGAATTCATATGATAAAAAAAGATTTATAATGCATAATCTATATTCATAACTGCACAAAAATAAAATCAACATATGGACATGCGCATGTGTGTGTAGCTGATTACATGGGTCCTCGCCATCTGTGTCTAGAGGAAGAATAATGCAACCATTTATCATTCTTACAGGAAGAGGAAAAAAAAGAGAGAGAGAGAGAGAGAGAGAGAGATCTCTGTCAAATGACAAACTACATCAACACACACTGTATATGAATCAATATATTATCTGTTCAGGAATGGGGTATGTTGATGCAGTTGTTTGCATCATGTGAACGGCCAAACAGACAGGATCCGGAAATGAGATTAAAAGTTCATAAAGCACAGCTGAGTCACATCCAGTCCAGATGGCTAAAAGAACAACTAGACCATTTATTCCAATATAATGGGCAAATGCACACACACACACACACACACACACACACACACACACACACACACACACACACACACACACACACACACACACACACACACACGTGCGCCGGCACTGCCTCACTAAACTCACAG
Organism: Puntigrus tetrazona; assembly: GCF_018831695.1. Lineage (NCBI taxonomy): Eukaryota > Metazoa > Chordata > Actinopteri > Cypriniformes > Cyprinidae > Puntigrus > Puntigrus tetrazona. The sequence continues at coordinate 20,702,195 of NC_056716.1, forward strand.
TGAGATAAAAAGTCTGTCAGAAAAATTAAGAGTAACCTGAAAACACTCGTGCATAAGAATAGAGTAAGGAAATGACACAAACCCATGCAGGAGAATCAATCCGAAGGAAAAACTACTCTCTATAAAGTCTTGATCAGTTGAGTGACGAGTGACTTCAGAGTCTCACAGCTTCATTTTGGGCAATCTGATGACGCGATCAACGACTGAAGCTCGTCAAAACTAGCCCATCACGGCTCAACAGTTTAAAGTGCTAAATGCTTTTGTAAAATATGCTCCTACTTTAAATGAACAGCATAATGCACGGCAGGGCCTCGGTGCCAGCCGGGGATTATGGGAGACGTCCGTATGCCGTATGTGGATTGGCCAACAGATTTTTGAAATGAAAGCACACTTAAAGCCTAAAGAAGACTAATATGCAGATTTTAAAAAAAGAAATCGAAAAACAAATGGCAGAATAGATCTCAAGGATATGAGGCACTGGGAGAATTTCTCAGATTTACATCAGCTATGTGAAAGAGGCACCAAGCCATCTTGAAAAGTTTATCCTCTGAGGGTATAAATAACTTTTTTCTTGCCCATTGAAACAGGAAATAACACAAAAATAAAATGTTGCTTTATAATTGTCTTTATAGATAGTTATATACAGATAAACAATAAATATACATATTATATATAAATGATAAGAGATTTAGAAGTATAATGTAATTAATGCACGATAAATATAATTAATAAAATAAAAAAACGTTTAAATAACATTACTAAATATATACAAAAATAAATTAATACACAATATAAATTCATAATTTGATACAATATTAATATATAATATTATTAAATGACAAAAGACTTTAAATATTACTTTTGATAATTCATGAATAAATAACATATAACAAATAAACAATATAATAAACAATAAATATAACAAAACAAAACAAAGAAACAAACAAAAACTGTCAGTAGGAAAAAGGTAAGTGATGGGGTTATCAGCTGATGCTGCTAATCTTGAAATGGCCAAATATCATCATATTGATTGATTATTGTTGCCATATTGCTGGTGTAGACGAACCTCTACTGTGGATATCCAGAGCTGAAGGGCCAATGCTTGTGCCTTTGGCCAGACAACAGCGTCCCAGTTCACCACACTGATAGATCCATTCTCTGTCCTGTTCTCATCTCCACAGCTTACTGATACGGCCTACGTTTTTTTTGTTTTGCCATCAGGGTCCTCCATTCAAACACATATAAGAGAGACTCACGAGCTTTAGAAAGCCATTCAAAACAGCAGAGCGGAAGACCCAAACAGACCGTTTCATTCCAAATATTACATTAGCAGACTTTAATTTCTCAGTGGTGCTGAATAAAACTATACACATCACCGCTAACACACTCTTTCTCTCTTTCACAGTAACTCTCTCTCACACACACACACACACACGGTGCTGTAAATAGGTCAGATCAATGGGGCGGCAGGTCTCTTTCCACGCTTGATCAGAGCGTTCAGAAGTAGAATAGCTGCTGATGTGATTTGGGCATTACCTCACGCTTACACTCTCTCCCTTCATCCTCAACACTGTTTTTAATCTCTCCTGCTTTCTCCCAGACATCTCTCTGTCTCTCCATGGCCTCTGGCTGCCCTGCACGGAGCCGACCCACTTTTTTCGCGCCGAGATGAGAGAAAGGGGTCGCTTGCATTTGACTGTCTCTCTTATGGCAAGCAGCCCATTTTTTTCAAGTCACAGAATGAGGATTATGAATGGTGAGACATGAGAGACTCAGAGGGAAGTAATCTTTTCTTTCACTACAAACATACAGCAGTGTACATGAGCGGTAAGCAGCACTTCAGCGCAAGCTTTCCTATTTAAAGAGTCTTACAGTACATCGGTACGGATAGTGCTGAAGTTCAGTGTCTTTCTCTGTGACAAAATGCTGACAATTTTTCGACGAACCCTTATGGGGTTTGAAAAATTCAGCTTTCTCTCTCCCTGAAATGACTTTTCTGCTGATGTAACAAGGATTGTGCAGACAGGCCCGCACGGCATATATCATTTCAGCATCGATACAATGTGTGCATCTGTGATAGTCACGTCGCTGGAATCATTTTGTCTATTTGTGCCTGAAATGACACATGCGTGTAAATTATGTCTAAATGCATGCCTCTGCAATTAGAAAATGAAAACGGATGGTTAACAGTATATTGGTTCACAGCGGTTTAATGTTCCCGAGGCTTTTGGTGTCATGAATGTTTAATAAACATCAAAACAGAAAAATCCTTTTTGCAGCTTTAACAGATTTATTAGCTTTAACTCATACGGCGAAGGCCACGTAGCGTTATTTTACATTCGATTAGCATATTCAGTTTATGCGCTTGAATAATAGATAGGCCTTACAAAGCAAGCTCATATCTTTCACCACCTCAAAATCCAAGCCCAACCCATTTTCGTCCTATTATTTGGCTTTTTTCAAATAACAAAACACTACTATAAATAATTTGTATTGATCCAAACTTGAGGATAGTTTACATTCAGTCAGATTAATATCCAAAAAGTTTAATGAATAATAATAATCTACAACAGCATCATCATCATCTTTATTTATACAGCACATTTTCCAAAACTCAGCAAACTTTAAAAAACATTACACTCATAAAACTCTATTAGATAGGTTAAACCGGATGGGTTAAATGCAAAGCACTGAGTATGGGTCACCCCACTTTTTTTACCCACTTCACTTATTACTGTATTCATGTTTTGTGTGTGCGTAGAAGTGTAACCCTGCCAAAAACCAGGACTGTTATCTCATCAAATGCATTGTCATGGTAACTCTAAAAGCATGGCAACACAATAATGCACAATCACCAACAGCGGCACTGCGCGCCCTGGGAATGAGTTCTGCCCTCCCAAAAACACATTAGAGCAGATAACAGGCCTTCATTAGATTCCACGCTCTCACCTTCACCCGCCCCGACAGTCACACCGAGCCAAACCTGTCTGCCCTTCAACACATCTGATCATGTGACATGCCTCATTCACTTCACTTCAGTCTGTGCAGGCACATAATCATTAGCGCTGTTTGATAAGGCCTGCACCACTATCACCATGCTGAAGAGCTGAGCTGTATCTAGAGACCGGCGTATCAAAAAACTTTCTTTTTCAAACCGTGCCATGTTTCAGAAAATCTCACATACTTGCCGTTTCTTTGTAATTAACTGTAAAATTCACAAGCTTCAACATCCATTTTTTTTTTTCTCTTTGCATCCATGCAGATCACCCTAGCAACGACGTAGAAATATGTAGTTACAAATACATTTGGCTCTGTTATAAAACTTTCCCTTCAGGATAAAGCAAGGTTAAACATATACATATGCAGACTGTCCCGTGTTTCCCATGGTAACTATCTCCGAATAGTATGCAAAACAGCCACCGTACAATGAAATCACATTTAACCTGCAGAAAAGAAATTAATAACATGAAAGCTAATTTAATGGAATACATTCCTGCTGTTATCTCACTAACTTCCCTCTCACTAACTTATATCTCTCTCTCTTTCATTCTCCCTCGTTTTCTAAATGCGCATTTATTCATTCATTTGCCAGAGGGTTTTTATCTAAAGTGACTTACAGAGCATTCAGGATATACATTTTATCAGTATGAGTGTTTCCTGTGAATCCAGCCCATTATCGTTTAACAGTTTGGGGTCAGTAAGATTTATTTTCTGAGAAATTAACGCTTTTATTCAGCGAGGAAGCATTCAATCGTTTAAAGGTGACAGTAAAGACATTTGCAATGTTAAAAATATTTATATTTCGAACAAACACCATACTTTAGAACTCTTTATTCATCAAAGAATCTTTAAAAAATGCAAAATAAATATTAAGCAGCAGAAATGTTTTCAACTTCGATAACAATAAAATGTTATTTTATCAGCATTTTAGCATGATTTCTGAAGGATCATGTTTTTTCAACTTTGACATCACAGAAACAAATTATTTTAAATCATAACAATATTTCCCAATTAGTGCTTGTGGCATCCATATTCCTAATATAATAATTTTTACTTTTTTTTTTTATTAAATAAATGCACCCTTGAAGAGAAAAAAACCTTGTTAACCCCAAACATAAGAACAGTAAAGTATACTGCACACACAGTTATTGGACAAAACAGTCACATTTTTGTGACCCTTCATAGTTTTTGAAGAAATTCAAATGTATTTATACTCAACATTTTCTCGCCACTTTCACCACCTCAGATTTATTACTGAACCCATCATAACGTATTCTCTGAATTAGAATTGGGCTGAAGCAAGATTTCCAAGAATGTTGGTTTTCCTACCTTTCGAAACCTTCACACTGAAAGCGCGCATGCCGCTAATGTCTTAGCATGCTGCCTCCGTAGGAAGCACACTTGGTTTTGAAAGAGAAATTGCCTTTTTCCCCCTCTTTCTCTGTCACTGTCTGTACCCTTTAGTCACACAGTCAAACACTTTTCACCATGTGACTGACAATCCTTTTGACAGCTCCGACTGGGTCTGACATATTTTCACTGAGTGACAGTGATACGAAAGACAATTTAACCCCCTGGACTGTTTTTAGCTTCTCCGAATGAGCAAATAACGCATTTTAAAACTTATTGTACACCGAACCATTAACTCAAAAAAATGCACGAGTCTCAGGGTACTGAAAAAATTATGCAAGTGTTGTATGTGTGTGTGTGTGTGTGTGTGTGACACAAAAATGCTCTCTCAGTATTCAGTGCTTCACATACACTGTCAGAAATCATTTTCCAAAGTTATAAATAAAACATTACTGGAGTATGTTTTACAAGAAAATGCCATTTCGGTTTTTCTACTTTTAAATTTCACATTTAATTCAGTGTGCTGCCTGCCATTTCCTTGCAACTGTTTGTGAGATTTACTAGCAATTTCTGAGGGAAAACACTCTCTACATCATTTTTTTCGCCCCATAGTAATAGCTCTGTTCCAAAACCTAGTGAGCTACCTTATTATGAATGCTATTTCATTCCACTCCAAAACCTTGTCTAAAAATAGTTACTGTACTGGGTACCGACGTATTGTTAGCATAGCAACAATATCACTATTCACAGAATTTAAGCACTTTTAATGTAGAGCGTTTCAAATCAAACACTTGTCGGGTTCCATTTAAGATATTCCCTTAGAAGACAGCTGCTGATGCATGAAGTGCACTCAACGTGGTTTGGAACAAGAAGCTGCGAAAACCAACAGACATGCTAATCGATGGCTCTGACATAGAAAACACTATGAACCTACGACCCTTAACATACAGCTACATGCTGCACACTAGCTTGGCAGCCACTGGAGACGTGCTGGGACGACCTCAACTGGATAAATGATCTGTAAAGACGTTTTATAATCGCACACTGGAAATGTTAATGATACATTGACATCTGAATTAGAAATACACTGAATTTTCAATCCAGAAGTCTGGTCATGATCTGTCCTCATACAGATGGCTTTATAAATCATGCTCTCGGGCCAATATCTACATTTTCAAGAGGGCCGTATCCATGGAAACCATATTTAAGCTTGCACTATTGATTCAATTAATCACTACTAAGAACATAAATGTCATACATTTCAGCAAATCTCCTAATCTGTGTCTTTCTCTCACACATAATTCTAACAAATGTTTCCTAGTGTGACGCTCATTGGGCCAAATATCTCTTTTTACACTACTGTTCAAAAGTTTTGAAAGAAAGCGATATTTTTATTTAGCATTCGGTTGTTTAAAAGTGCCCTTTATAATGTTTCAGAAGATTTTTATATCAAATAAATACTGTTCCTGATTACCGAAACGTATCAAGGTTTTCACAAACATATTAAGCGACACAACTGTATTCAACATTTATAAGCATTGATAATAATAAGAAATATTTCTTGAGCAGTAAATCAGCATGAAGACCGAAGTAATGATGCTGACAATTCAGTTTTGGATCACAGAAATAAATTGCATTTTAAAATATATTCAAATAGAAAACTGTTATTTTAAATAGTAAAAATACTTCACAATATTACTGCTTGACTGTGTTTATGATCCAATAAATGCAGCTTTTGTGGTTCCATGTCAGAAAGGTGTTAAAACACTTGTTAGCTGTACTGTAAGAGGAAGTCATTTGCTCAGCAAAACTAAGACCTAAAAAACTACTGTAATTTGTAGTCAATGGATGTGTATCAGCGTGTGTGTGTGAGTGTGTGTGTGTGGGAAAGACTGAATGAACTTGCAAGGCACTGCATGTAAACATTTACACATATATTAAAATGACACAATAAAAAGACAAACTAGATTTAAAACAAAACAAAAACACTAGGGTGTTCTGAGTGAAACCATATTCCGGTCAGCTGAAGTGTTTCTTTCATTCGATGCAAGTCTATGGGATTTTTTTCCCCCTATTTTATTACCCACCGGTGAAAACGGCAGGTCTGATCACATGGAAAAATAATGGCACAACTCAAGTGGCATAATTTCCAGTACCATTCGAGCCTGTATTCCAAACGGTGCGGGATGTCAAACGCTACCTGTGCACTTAATATCACGGATTTCGAATCACCAACCAACTATTATCAAGAGTAACAGTGATGCTTACCTTAGCAGACACCTCTAATAATTCTGCCAATGACACAAGAAGGCACTATAAAGAAGTTTAAATAAGTCAAAAAAAGCCCAAAAAGCGTCTGCCATCTACGTAAGAGAGAGAGGGATCGTGAGAGTCTGCTAAAACAACATCAAACAAAAGAAAGAAGAAAAAACTGAGGGGGTTTCTGCACCCAAACTCATAAATGAGACTAAAAATAGCAACGGAACTATTTGGGTGATTCAGAAGGATGAGTCATCGACTGAGACAGGGGCGGAGAGAGCGAGAGAGAACGAGAGAGAGAGAGAAAGAGAGAGAGAGAGAGAGAGAGTAGGTACTGGTTTGTGGGTCTATGGGTGTTTGCTGATTCCAGACATGCCCTCCAGATCCCGCTGCACACTGCAGCACCGCTGATGGAAATTCCAGTCTGTTGGTAAGTGTGTATAAATGCAATCTACACTTGCTGAACAGCATACTAAATAGCGTACAGGTATTCTGGCCCATATCAGAAGAGCAGAAGCGTAGAGCAGCGCGTAGACAGCCTTCTTACAAGAGTGTGCTTGGAAGTTTTTTAAAGAATATTTTTTAAGTGCCCCGCTGAGTTATAAATGACAAAGTCAACTCTCAAATAAACATTCTGCTCTTTTATATCTATTTAATATTACACAATTGAGCTAAAATAAAATTTAACTGGTTAACTAGTTACTACATATAGGTTGTTATTAGTTAGTTATGAGACCTAAATAACGGCTACGTTAAGGAAACCATTAGATAAAATTAAAAATACCACGATGAGTGCATTTATTTCGTGCCATGTCATGGTGTAGACATGGTGTGAAACTAAAATTATTAAAAACTTTAATGAAGTTGATAAAAAATTACTCAAAAATTAGAAATGTTGCCTGATAAATATCAAATTAAAACAAAATAAAACAAAAAAATTAATACAATAAAATTAATCCTAAATATTAATATAAAACCCCCCAAAAACTATTAATAACACTGGGGGTGATCATTACTGTACAGCCGCTCCCCTGTTTTAAAAATAACGTATAGTTTTTTAGTTTTCCGGAACAGCTATCCCTTAGAAAAGGCAGGGAAATTCATAAAATAATTTTACTGGATTAAAATTTGAAAATGCCTGTAATATGCTTACTTCAGCTGTTTTCTTCAATTCTATGTTTGGCTCCTTCTACTATAAAACGAGTCTGTAGATTATAAATGTCTCCTTCTGCTTTGACAAGTGATTTTGTTAAAGTTTGAGAATAAAGTAGCAAAAAGATGATGTCAGCACATGCACTAAAAATCACCAATGTACCTGTTATGGGTTATAAAAGGTTCATATTTTGGTTGAGTCCCCAACAACGGGTTGACATGCATGCAAGGTCAAAGTCCATTTTAATTGTCTTATAATATGTATATATTTTTACCTTTTTTGCTCAACAACTTCCAAATGATTTCTTTATTTATTTTTCCAAACCCAGAGTCGACTATTTTGAGAGACAACTTTATACACGGTGCACTTCATTCACTGCATGAAGAAAATCTACAGTAGGGGCACTTTAATTTCACAGGGGTTTATTCTATTTATTCTATTCTATTCTATTAAATACATTGTTAAATATATGTGCAATTTAATAAAACATACACTTAATACAAACTCTAATCTAAAGTACAAAGGTCAACTACAGAGAATGAGGGATGAAAAGAAGCAAAGAGGAAAGAGCTCAAGCGAATGAGATTGATGTCACTCAAGTCACGACACAGCAGTGAGCTCAGAGAGAAATCTGAATGAACATTAGTTCAGGCTTCAGAATATGACATGCATGACTGAAATCGCTTCAGTAATCGATGTTAAGTAACACACACACACGCACACACAATTACAAACACACTCTAAGACAAAACAATCCCAAGCTTAAAATCACACACATTTGTGGACATGCACAACTAAACACACATGCATATGTGAGCAAACACACACACACACACACACACACACACACGCAGTCAGAGCACATAAAGGGATTTGTTTGGGTAAGTTAATTGTACACAGCGCTGTCTTCATCGCTTCACTGAGGCGAAACATATTGCCTCCACTGTCAAAGAGCTTTCATCTGTTATTGCTGGATAAACGCTAACACAAAAGACACACAGACACACACACAGACACACACACACGCTCATTTTCACTCTTGTGGGTCTTGATAGAGATGGACAGATGACAGGTCTGTCTTCCCACATTGTTTAATTGACCGATGGCTTGTGACGAGTGTCTGGACAATGACACACAGCAACACACACTCTCATAAGCAGCATTAGGCAGTCCTATTACAGACCAGCTTTAGAGCAGAGACACTAGAGATCAGAGCGCGTAGATGTAGACACACACACATTTCACAGTGCATCTGTCATACAGTGAAGCGCTGCAGTTCTGGACTAGTCTACAGTTTCCTGATGAGCAGGAGCTGTCCGGTGAAATCAGGGAGCTGTCCACCACAGCCGGTGCTGAAACACACTCAAAGAGCACTGGAATATCTGGAGAAAGCTATATGTTAGCATGGCAAAAATATAAAAAAATCCCACACCTGCTAACGGCCAGGATTTTTTTTCCTACCTCGTCTCATTATATAAATGCACCTTAGAGCACTTTTTAGTGAGACACCAAATACGTACCAAGTACATATCACTGCAGTTTCTATAAGAAATGAACACTAGAGGCAGTAAAACTCTGACACCGTTTATTCCTTTCCAAGGAAACCGACAGAATTTCCATTAATAAAGCGTAATTTTCACACAATTGCTTGAAGGATATCATGTCATGGCTACAAAACAATATCATATGCTGGGATATTTGAATACTGATGATTTGAATGTCAGGATCACATATTCAGCTTCATATCTATGGGTTTTCATAGGCGCTAGGTCTGTTCTGTAGTTCACGGAGTACAGAGATGTACTTGGGAGTCGAGTTTGGATCCTGTGTAACTACGGTTCGACAAAACATTTTAAATCTACATAAATGGTAGTTGAATTGACACGGCTGCACCAACAAATGCCTTTTTATACCAGTTTTGCAGATTAGATTTAGGGTTGGATTCGAGGTATTAACTTTTAGCAACAGTCTCGGGATTTTTAAATTCTGAATCGGTGCAATAATTGATTATTTCATTATGAACCGGGTAAAACTAATTGTTTAATTTAATTTATTTAGTATAATTTTAATATAATATAATTAATACAGTTACAATAGTAATATATATATTTAAAGGGCTTTTATTTTGGTAGAAAACCACAAAGAAACTTCTAACTTGAAATGCTTCTCTGCGCTTATTTTGGGTCCAACTCATAATGAATCAGAGTCACCTCCAAGGCAAAGATCCATGTACACAAATGCTTGTTTTTCTTGCAAAGATTTTGTATGTTGGTTTCAAATGCACAAACCCCTCTTAAATTATAAAATAATAACTGCTTAAGTCTGTAAAAAGACTCCATAGGGTATGCATACTATATTCCTGTATACTTCAAAATGATGTCCACACAGATGCCCATAAAAGAGAATGCAGACAGCAAAAAAACAAACATGGCTTTCTCCATTACAAAGACTTTATAAATTGGAAAATGCAATAGCCCTGTGTTTGCAAATGTGTGTGTGTCTGTGTATACATGTGATCTGAAGCAAAAAGGAGAGAAACTGTTAATTTTACTCTAATGGGAAGAATGAGACCAATTACAAATTAAGAGTGGTCCCGTGGGATCTTACTGGTTGTTACTTTCTTGGTTCTCAGGAGAATCGATGCTCTTTTCTAATGAAACTAAAGGAAATGAGAGAGGAGAAACTAGCAGCCTTAGGACTCTCACACACACAAAGGAATACAATTATCAAAGCATTTTATACGCTCACTATTGTTGAAACAGACGATTTGGGGTGGGTATGATATTTCTGAAATAATTCTTTCTGCATTTATTTGATTGAAAATACAGTATTAGTACATAGTTAAAATAACTATGTTCTATTTGGATATCACATGAAGCGTAATTTATTTCTGTGATGAAAACGCCATTACTCCAGTCTTCATTGTCAAATGATCCTTCAGAAATCATTATAATATGCAGTTTTTTGGGATGGTCTTATACTATTACTTTCAGTCAAATTACAGCCCAAAATATTGTATTAATCTTTTTTTAAAGATATGCGATGCCTCAAGCATCTGCATTTCCACAGTTTTTTTATTTGCTTGAATCAGGCTGGCAAGCTAACATTAACCAAAACATCAGCCCTGTAGTTATATATCTGTGGTTTTTAAATAGTAATTCTAAACACATGTTCCTTCAGAGCATCACAACCGAAACAAACTCATCGATCTCACAATTTGTGTGTGTATATATATATATATATATATATATATATATATATATATATATATATATATATATATATATAAAAAGGTGAAAACCAACAAATTCTCTAAAACATCTCTCTGCTGATGGGAAAACACCCTGGTGCTCTACAGGAGGCACATCTATAGGGACTCGCCGGTGGTTTCCTGGCATCATTAGATCTTTCATTTCTAGAAAGCTCTCAAAGGATGGAGGCAATACATCACTCTGAGCCCCCCTTTAACCTGTTCCTCTGTGTGAGCGTGTTTGAATTATTGGACACGTGCCATGCTTGTAGTCAGAAAAGGTGTGTGGGAATTTTCCATCTCTCTTTCTCACACTCTCACAATGCATTTAAATGGGATATTTAGTACAGACACTGGCCTGCCTGTCTGATGTCAATGCACGGCCCTAAAAATGACAAACACCTCCAAAAACAGCATTTATGAGAGAGAGAGGAGGAGAGAGTAAGAGCGAACAGACAAAAAAAGACTATCTGTGTGGATCTGAACTAATATGATTATGAGTTTTGATCTACAGGCATACTGTATTGTTAAAAACCATGCCTTTAAGCATGTAGCGTTGTATGTATGTATATATATATATATTACATAGTAAGTCACTTTAAATAAACGTGTCTGCCAAATACACAAATATAAAGTAAAAGGTGTGATTCTGAATCACCATTACAGCATTTAGAGTCAAATAATCTGCCAAAACAAAGAAAAGCAGTAAAATACAATAAATGTATAGTATAATCTAACAATATAAATTACATTTTAAGGAGATCGAAATTCTAGAGTATGAACAATTTTAAACTGATTCAATAAACCTGACACAGAAGTGAATCAAGTATTACTATACTGGCACAGTTAAAAAGATTCGCATAACGTTGTTTGATTTCATATTACCAACAGAATAATATTTCATAAAGTATAAATATTGAATATATTGCCCAGTGTGCCACTGCGTATTTGTGCCACTTCTTACCAAGCCGAGGATCAAACTGTCTCATCTGTACCTCCTCCACACAGTCTGCAGGAAACCAACCGGTTCTTCCTTTCACCGTCCCTTCCCAGAAACCTCCTTCTCCTATACTTAACACTGAGAGAGAGAGAGAGAGAGAGAGAGAGAGAGAGAGAGAGAGAGAGAGACATCAGTTATCATCTCACCAGCACATATTTGGTTGTCGATCACACACAGATCCACATAAAAGTTAGCTAATGATAATACTTGGATAACAATAAGTAACTAAATAAATAAGTTTGTAAAAGACATTTATTTGTTTATAAATGCATTTAAATGTATTTTTGTTTGGATTAAGTAACTGGCAAATAATTGTACTTAATTGAATAAGTTTCATATAAATATTGAAAATGACGCTGATGTCATTTCTGGCAAAAAAAAAAACTTTTCATGCCAAGATTGGAGCGCAACAGCTTTTTGATGGTGTAACATGTTCATTTAATTGTTTTTATTAAACTTAAAATTACTGGAACTTTGGATGTTGTTGGGTTCAATACGCGCTCACACACTAGAAGAAGCAAGTTGCTATCACAAAGTTAATAACTGATTAAATTATATATATATATATATATATATATATATATAATAAACTTTACATTTAATAAAAACACAACAAAATCTATGATACATTCTCATTTAGATGTGTGGTGTGTGCATGAATGTGATCTCAGCACGCATTCAAACATCTTTTTCCTTTCAGAAATTGAAGAGGAAGAACAGATGGATGACGTGAGTTGAATGGCCAGTGGAATCTGAGAACACTGTGTTCAAGCGGAAATTGATCATCCAGTGATATTCTACACTAACTGAAGAGACGCATGTGGTGACCACACCAGACGCACCAAAAACATACAGTCGCAAGCACATCCTTCAGCGTTGCAGTTGCTAGGATACTGCAGTTTAAAAGCAGTGTGTTTATGAGTTATTGTGCGTGTATGTGTGTTTATGTTCAAAAAGGGCAGGTGGGCAATTTTGTGGTATTCCAAGAATTCCATGAATCAATAAGCAACAATGAAAGTGTGTGCTTTGTACTGTACACACACACACAGGGTTTTCATTCATGCCGAATTAGATCTTTAACTGCAGATGGCATGTAAGTGAAACCCTGCTCACAAAGAGCACATAGCAAATGCAAACCACACACTTTGTCTCAGTGTGTCTTTCGAGCTCTTAGTGAAGTACTTGTTCCCTCTGCTGTGTAATCCATGATGAAAGTGCTACTTGATGGTCTACAAGCCCAACTGAGCCTTCAATAAGCTCCGCCCCCTCAGATACTGTTGCTCACTTACAGAGCATCCCATAGGAATTTCCATTAACAGAATCTTAATTATTTTAATTTAGAATTTACTGAGAAGTTTTCATTTCAGAATGAAAACATGTCAGATAGAAATAGTTGCCAATGCATGATCGGTAGGTAACATTTTCATTTAAAGGTGCTTTATAATGCTTTTCTTCTGGGTGTTGTACAACAGGTTTTCATGCTTGGGTAGCACTTCAGAATAAGTAACACTTTTGCCTAGTAGTATGCTTTTTTTTTTTACAGTCTACGGTCTCAGTTCAACTAGGCCTTGTCCCCTTTTTTTGCATATGTGGGCAGAAATTTTTTAAACGACTGACATTACCTGGGTTTGCATTATAGATATTCGTAAAACTTTTGCAATATTTGATAAATGTAGATTAAAAAAACATTGCAAACTCCAGAAGTGTGCTGTAGTCCGAACAAGCTGTATGTTGCAGTTCTTGAAAAATATATGCCTTTGGACTTTAACCCCTTCAGGTGTTTTTATGCTTAAACAGCAACATTAAAAACTAATTAAATTAAAAAAAAAAAAAAACATATGATGGAGCTTAGAGAAGGTTCAACAGATCTGTACAAACCTTCAATCACTCCTCAACACACACACACACACACACACAAAATATTCTCTTGAGAAAGACTCAAAACCTAATCATCTAAATACAACCAATTGTACTGCATTTTTAATCAGTAGATTTGAAATTCTGTGAGTGGTTTTTAGTGATGATCTAGCCGGCAGCACAGCCATTAGAAAATTATCACCTCTGTGTTACTGACTGAGGTTATGCGCGCACACACACACACACACACACACACTCACACGCCTCCAGACACGTACAAATGGATGCCTCTGCTGCCTATGTCACAATTAAACACTTGTGTAAATGGGGCTCGTCTTGTAATAAATTCAGGAGGAAAATAAATGCACATCTCATCAGTGATGCTTCTCATTTTAACGTTTTCAATATTTGAGTCCAATCAAATCAGTGTAATGCGTATTTGTGGGCTATGCGTATTGCGCAGAGGGGACATTTCACAGGAAACAGGATTTTCCTCACTCTTTTGGAGCTTGATGTGCTGTGTCAACGTAATCTAATGTTCATAACACAATACACCCATAACCCAGCCCACATAGACCCGTTATAGATATTAGGTGAAAAAATTGCCCATAATGCATAAAAAGAGGCACATTTAGAAATATAAAACACAGATTTGCTGGATTTGTATAGAAACAACTGACCCGAGTAAAACAGATATCTGTGACTATATATATATATATATATAATTTTAACTTCTATTTTCTATTAAATCTATTTTTATGCTATTGTTTTCTAAAAGTAATGTTAATGCATTTTTAATAAAAATATAATATATATACACATATAATTTAATACTTTAATAATAATAATTTAATAATTTTCTAAAAATAATGTGTGTGTGTGTATACCACTTTAAATTGTTGTTGTTTTTCCTAAAAAAAAGTTTTATGTTTAAATTAATTGCTGTTTTGGTTTTTCTGAGCCAAAAATAAATATCAAACATTTTTCCCTGATTTACTTTATGTACTCACTAAAATGTTATTCAGTGTAACAACCTTGTTAGACATATTTATAACGAAAATCAATTTATGACACCTTAAAAGATGAATTATCAAATCAAATCAAATCAAATCAAAAATCTATTTATTTTCACCCTAAATAGTAATTAGTTTCAATGTAATTATTTCAACCATATTTTGTCATTTTATTCTCCAAAAACTTATTTGAAACCTTAAAAGCAGACACCACCCACATTTAAGGTGATTTCTACGGACATAAAATCACAAATGTCTTTAAATCTTAACGTCTTTGACCCACACACACACACACACACACACACACATAGATAATTTCTAACCAAGCCTTTCATTTACGTTTAGAGCTTAGTTACATTTTAAGCTCAAGTTAAAATTTGAAGCTTTTTGGCTAACGTTGCAAAAAAAGCAAATGCCACAAATTTACTTACAGAATATCTGAGCATAAGTGACATGTGTGCAATCCTTTGGACACGTCCCGAAGGATCAACTCATCCTCTTTTAACCACAAAGGCTACAAAGAACAGCGTGTCCGCGCCGACGTTTTTAGGCCTGCGCGTGTCTTACATAACCGATCACTCAACGGATCCGCACAAGTGTGTTTACAAAGTAGCAGGAGTGGGCCCGCCGGACCTCTCCAGCCCCGCCGCATGCCCGGACACGCTTGGCATATTGGAAACAGGCCTTCACGCATACTGGCAAAAGGCACCATGGGAGAAACACTCGCCAAGCTCTCAGTGTCAGTCCCTGACCATCAACCAGCAGCCGGCTGAGGCACACTGCCACGGCGAGCTCTTGACAGAAGGACCGTTGTTTCTGAGGAGAAACGCGCGCGTGTGTCTAAGCATACAGGAGAACGCTGCTTTTTGGACGCCGAGATACCGTCACAACTCCCTATTCTTATCAGCTTCAAAGACCCACTGAGTCTTAAAAAGGATGAAAGGAGAACGAGCAATTCAGACAGCATGCAACTTTTCAACTGTGCACAATAAGTGCTCAACAAATACAGACACCGTGTAATGAGAATGATTCTTTAATTGCTGTTCGGCATAAATCAGACGTGAACGAATGCAGCTGGATATTGCGAAGGGCTTTCTGTAAGGACAGAAGAGACTCGGGCTATTGCTCATTCAATCATTTACAGCTCATTCACAGGTAAATGACACAACTGGGCCAAATCACACATGAAAGAGACGGGAGAGACAAACACTCGCGGAGATGTTAAAAGAGACTGAATTACAAAGTGAAAAGGAAAAGATCAATATAAACACAAAGACAGTTTTAAAGCTCACGTAAAAAGAATGCCTTTTGAACAACTTTTTAAATAAATACACACTATTGTTCAAAAAAAGCTATGCTTTTATTTAACAAGGCCGCATTAAATCGTTCAAAAGCGACAGTAAAGACATTTTTTTGCATGTTAAAATGCATTAAATAATGCTGTTATCTTTGTTTTTTTAACAATCATCCAAAAAAAAAAAAAATCAAGAAAAAAGTTATATATTCCACAAAAATATTAAACATCACAAATGTTTAAAACATTACTAAAAACAATGTTTCCTGAAAAGCAAAACAGCATATTAAAATTACTTCAGAAAGCAAGTTCAGAATCTTTGAATTAAATTATTCACAGAAATAAACTACATTATTTTATGTATATATATATGTGACCTTGGACCACAAATCCAGTCACAATTGTAAATTCTTTGAAACTGAGATTTATAAATCATCTGAAAGAATAAATAAGCTTTCCATTGATGTGTGGTTGGTTATGACCGGACAACATTTGGCCGAGATACAACCATGTGAAAATCTGGAATCTGGGGACGCAAATAAATCTAAATACTGACAAAATCACCTTTAAAGTTCTTAGCAATGCATATCAGTAATCAAAAAATATCTTCATGGAACATGACCTTTATCTATCCTTTTTCCATTAAAGAAAAATTATGACCCATACAATGTATTTTTGGTTATTGCTACAAACATACCCCAGCGACTTAAGCGACTTAAGTTTTGTGCTCCAGGGTCACTTATGCACTTTTATTTTTTGCAGTACTTTAATGCGTGTGTCTGCATTCATGAGTATTAGTATGAAGTACATGTCAAGGCCTCTTCTGCACTGCCAGTGAAATGATCACAGTTGCCTTAAGAGTGTGTGTGTGTGTGTGTGTGTGTGTGTGTGTGTGTGTGTGTGTGTGTGTGTGTGTGTGTGAGTATACGAGAGCAAGTTTGTGTGTGTTCCAATCTGTTAACCATCTTATTAACGTGATATGTAATAAAGTTTAATCTGAGCGAACATACCGCCGGTTGACTTGAGATGCATGTCAATCACATGCTAATCAACTGGGTTCAATTCTGTGCTCTCTTTTCGTTCTATAAATAGAATGATAGCCCCAGCTCTAAATTTCCAGGCCACTTAACTGCGATAAGCCTCTCCTTCTGAGAGACAGACAGGGTGTATCAAATCTAATCATTTGTCTCTAATGAATCCCACTGCTCAATAACTTTCATTAAAAGCAACCAAAAGCTAAATTGCAAAAACTACCAGCTCCAGGAAGGATGGTTTCCACGAATACGTTTGGTTTGTTTAATGCATTAAATAGCTCGATGGCCAAAAGCAAGGTCACATTAAGCATTTGGTCACAATAATTGCATTACAATGTCCATGTTGTGGTGTGTTTTCATAACTATGCACTATGTGCAAATAATAAACAAATTTACTTTAGTAATTACGTTGTTTAACCGGCTGTGATTACACATGCTTATTGCTATGGTAATTATATTAGTGTGAAATGTGTGCAAGGTGATGTAATATTCGCTGAACCAATCAAATTGTGTGCCTGAATTAAAGGGTACAGTATTTTTGTCCCAGTCTGACACGGCTCCACCTAATTGGCTGGAATTAACACTAAAAGAAAAACGCCAAACCCAGACAAGCTGACAGAGTGTAAACAGGGACCGTAAAAAACAAGAAATGCTCTTATGAATTAATGTAATTACAGGCCTGGAGGAAAAGAGGTGGGCTGGAATGTTTGTACGCTTTTCATTCATGGGATGACTAACAAGAGGCTGCCTGTTTGAGACGTGCAAAGTGCAAATGGAGATTTAACTGAATACAGTCACTTAGTGACGCGAATGTGATTCGAAAACAGCTGGGATTTTTTATTTTGTCAGTAATAACAATCCAGTTCTTTTATTTACAAATCGCTGAATGCTGTTTTATTTATACATACTATCAATGATAATTAATGGGATGTGGTGTATTTGTGATGTTTAGTTATCTGGTGTAGCTGCAATTGTATTAACTGAAATGTTTATTTGACTGATGTTTGATGCAATTTTACTCAATTTTAAAATGATCAATTTTTGCAATTTTAAAATAATCAATACATTTCAAAAATAACAGTGACCATACTTATATACTGCATTAAAAGAACGCAGGCCATCAAAGATGAGCTTGTTTCTTTATCAGAGAAGATTTGGTGAAATTCCATTGCAACACCTGCTCACTAATGTATGCTTTGCAGTTAATGGGTGCCGTCAGAATGGGTGTCCAAACAACTGATGAAAACGTCACAATAATGCACACAACTAAAGTCTAACAGTTCATGGAGAAAAGCTCACACGCCACGGCCATGGGGACACAGGAAAATGTGTAAACGATTCATTTATTTGCTGTTTGCAAAAACCGTGGAAAGCACACATTACATAGGCTAATATGTATAAAATTGTAATCACATTAAATACAAGTTCAGTCAGTCAAACATGTTTTTAGCCTGCTTGTCTGGCTGTTG